>NW_011887949.1:91710-107534 GCF_000806365.1 Fopius arisanus
AATACCTTCTCGATTTTCATGTTCCCCTGATACTTTTTTGAAAATTTTGAATTTTTCAATTTCAGTGAATACCTTCTCGATGTTCATGCTCTCCTGATACTTTTTCAAAAATTTCGAATTTTCAAATTTCAGTGAATACCTCCTCAATTTTCATGCTTCCCTGATACTTTTCTGAAAATTTTGAATTTTTCAATTTCAGTGAATACCTCCTTGATTTTCATGCTCCCCTGATACTTTTTTGAAAATTTCGAATTTTTCAAATTTTAGTGAATACATTGATATTTCACGAACTTTCCTCAATTACCTTAGATTTTCTCAGATTTCTTTTTACATTTTTCCTCAAACTCAACTTCAATGACTACCCGCAAATAAGGAAACTTCATCTCGAGGAATGAAATAACACTTCTCCTTTCCATCCTCAATGGATTCTGTCAGAGATATGAGAAATTCTGATGGAGAAAACTCCCACATTCGCAAAGAAATTCCATTTTTCACGATTGCAATGTCTCCAGTTATCGAATATTCCATTTCACAATGCAAATAATACCGATAAAGAAAAGATAAATAATCATATTGTAAAAATTTTCGCGCCTGAAAAATCCTTGAATAGAATGAACAGTAGAAATTCTATTTCGGATTGGAAGTGAAGTTTTCTCCAATTAAAAATTACGCATACGTCAATCACATCGAAATCTGGGGCTCCCACCATTGAATTTCAATTTTCGATAAACAAAAGGCTCCCGAAGGTAAACCCCCATGGAAAAAATAATTTTCAGATTGATTTACAACGACACGCAACAATAACTGGGATAATTGAAGGAAGTCTGTCAAGCTAAATAATTTTTATTCCCTCCCAAGAGTGAAACCTCAACTTCATCATTTCCTCGAGGAATATCAGGTGCTGTTGTATCGGTTTTTTTTATCGATCTCACCAACTACTCCTCACAAAACCGATTCCACGGTTGTGAATGTTAAACTCCCACTATTTCCAGCTTTTAATTGTACATCTGCTCCAGCTCTAAACACTTGTCGTGACAGAAACCATTGTTATACCTCGAATATCCCATCGTTTTCAGTATAAAAAAATCACTTGTACATTAAAAACAATTGCGTGACTGCTGGGAAAAATTCTTTCATTACCACGAAACAATTTCGTTCTCCACACATCTCTCGATCATCATACAACAAATCTACGATTAATGAATTGGATCGAAAGTGAAACTTCACACGATTTCCCAACGGTTGATAAATATTTTGAATAGCTTACAAGTGTTGGGTAATATCGAATTGGGATCGTAAATATTGATTTTGTAGTGGCAGACACGAAATTAATTTGGATTTAGATAACCCATATTACGGGACTAATTCCTCGTAAATCGTTCAGAAGATTGGAACAGATAGTTTCGTAATTATTATGCATTCAGTCCATTTGTTTGTGAAAAGAAAATTATTGAAAATTCCAAAAGGAAAAATGACAGGTTTACGAAATTGAAGAAATTTCGTGGCACATTATTATTGTTTTTTTTTATTGAGAACGAGAAGTAGTTGTGATGTAATTTTTTGTTTTCCCGTGTTACAGCCAATTTAGAAATAAAAAAATTCGCGTCAAACAGGCTCTCAAGAGAAACGATTGTAACAATAAAGAATGATTTCCATTCTGTAAATACTCTGTTAGGCATTAACTTTTTTAATAACTGTAATTTATGAGGCGTGAAATGGAATTTTTTCATTAAATAGCCTTTGATTGAATATTCACTAGTAGCTGCTGATAAAGTCCATAAAAAACGAGAAAAAGATGGAAAAATTGTAAAAACAATGATTATTTAACTCCCGCTTTATTCAATCCCTTCTCTCATCTTCTCATTTATTATAATCAACACCATAAATGAATGTCTATGAGTTTCGTGATTTTCCATCGCGTTTTAATCAATCCAAGCCATCACACCTCGATCTCTTCACTTTCAACGCTTTGCTATGATTCCAATGATTGGGGTCGTGGACCCTAGCGAAATTATGAAAGTTGAATCCCCTCCCAATTGTTATTGTTGTTCACAAAGAAAAAAGTATTAACACATGGGCATTGGCCCACCTGTGTGCACTAGAACTGTATTAAATGTGAAAGATATGACACACTTGCACGAGCAAGCGTATTATATAGGAGAAAAACTCGCATGGATTAAACGTCAGTCTCATTCAATCCAACAAAGAGCAATCAAGAATCCTCTGGTTTATCAATAATATAATAATTTATCGTCATGGGACACGTGGTGAGCTTCATTAGTGATGATAAAATAGTACAAATCGTGGATTAAAATTGATGAGTTTCAATGAAAATTTGAAGATGAAGTTTACAACGTGTTTTTTTCAACAGATACACGTGGCCTGGATGTTGTGGGCACTGCTACCGATGATAACAGCGAAACAATTCAATTATGGGAGAGTAAAGTTCGATTGTAGACATCGAATGTCAGCTCAGGACCGGTATTCATGGGAGAAACCACATTTAGACAGTTACCGAACGATTGATCCACATGACCTTGAGGATCCCAATGTTGGTATGTAAAAAAATATTTAACTGACATTCGTGCGCACTCTACGTTAAATAAATGTATTCGATAAATTAAATTTATAACAATATATTAAATGCAGTCGTCATGTATGATTTTTCGTTCTGTAATGGAAGTATGATTAATGCATCAAAATCACTTCAGAAAATTGAATTTTTTGATAAAAATTGAAAATATATTTGTATGTGTATATTATAATTATGAAAATTTAACTTAATATTATAATTATGAATTATTTAACGAATTTTGAGCGATTTTTTTTAGCCATTGAATTTGATTGAGGGTGAATTTTCTTTCTGCTGTGTGATCTATATATCTATGATCTATGAGCTGCGTGATCTATATCTATGATCGATATATATATATATCTGCGTATCTATTTTATGACATTTAATGAATAATCAATAAAAAGTCAATCAGGGAATAACTTCTTACGAATGTTAAGGCGTTCTTCGTCAGGAAGACTACGCAGGCTACCAATCAGGAGTAGCAACAATGGACCTGACAGTGGTGCAGTCTCAGGTTGTGCGAGACAATGCAGCAGACAGCACTGGATTAGAAACCAACGTGGAGTCCCGGGTGCAGGATCAGCACGTCCTGGACGAGAGTCACGACAAGAAGACGGTGACAATAGTGAAGAACGTAGCAGAGCCTTATCCCGTCGAGAAGATAATCCACTATCCAGTGGTGAAGAAGATTCCCTACCCAGTTAAAATCCCAGTGCCAGAGCCCTACCCAATCGAAAAGCCAATTCACCACCCAGTGAAGGTCATGATCAAAGTTCCAGTGAAGATTCCCAAACCGATTCCGATCTACAAGGAGATACCGTACGCTGTCCAAGTGCCAATAGAGCGACGAGTCCCATACAAGGTCTACATCCCAGAACCATTTCCAGTCGAACGAAAGATTCATTATGAAGTGAAAGTACCAGTACCAGAGCCATTTCCAGTGGAGCGTAACATACCAGTTGCCGTGAAGATTCCAATCGCTGTACCTCAACCATTTCCAGTTGACAAATTGGTCCATTATCCGGTGGAGGTCAAGGTCGATCGGCCAGTTGCTGTACCAATACCGAAACCCTATGCTGTACCAGTTACAAAACCCGTGCCTTATCCAGTTTACAAGACAAGATATGTACCGTACGAGGTCAAGGTTGACAGACCAGTTCCAGTGCAGGTAATCAAACACGTACCCTATCCCGTTAAGGTGCCAGTACCCCAGCCTTACCCTGTCGAGAAAGAGGTGCCCTATCCTGTTTACAAAAAAATACCGTATCCCGTTGAGATACCGGAAAACCGACCCGTTCCAATTGCATTGGAGAAGAAATCCCAACACGTTGATAAGGAGGTTAATGTCAATGCTGGTATTACTCAAGCGATCATTGAAAAAGGAAAGGCTATGTCGAGAAATTACCTGGATGCTATGGCTGACGATCCAGGGGCTGGGGACAAGTCTGATAACAGTGATGAGGTGAAAGAGGGAGGTGCTCATGTTACAGATAGCAACTAGGGCAAGACAGAGAGCCTCTTCACGTCCTTTATTTTTTTTCTCATTTTTCCTCCCCTGTATCATTAGGGCACTGTGATTCGCTGTAATTCACTGAGTGCGTTCGGGATAATGACGAGGTATTATGCCAATCAGTGGCACTTGTTTCCAGCACTTGTTCAAGCTCCACGATGATCTCTAGTCAAGAGAACGAGATATCCCAATTGTCGGTGCTGATGATATTCTTTGTTTTGTTATCTTTAAGGATTTCGTAATTGGAGTCAATTCCAATTGTCTTTGGTAATTTGAAGAAAGTTTTGTTTTATATAGAAAATGAACGTTTGGAAATTTCTGAGAAACAGAGAAATTGATTTTAAGAGTCTAGGAAAGATCGATTGGCGGTAAAAAACTGGTATAACGAATAGTAGAAATAGAGGAGTTTGAATGTTGTGGACTTGCTGAGCCAGTGGATTGGCTGAATTACTGAAACTATAAAGTCGATAATGGGGTATAATAGTACCCATGAAAACAATGGAGGCAATGCTCGATCTTCTTGGTAAGAGGTAAATTACAGACAGTGAGACAACAAAAGTCATTGAATATTATTTTACAAGTGCATTTGGGGAAAGTACAACTGGTATAAATATTGCTTGTAACCGATCATCTGGCAACTAGTTTATTGTTGGAACTTGTGGGATTAGGACACATTTTGACAGATCGTCCGTCAGTATGAGAGACAGAAATCTGGTTCGTACTCTTATATTCATTTACCCATTTCATGTAGTATTTATTGTTGATCGATCACGTATGAATAAATTATGTGAACATCTTAGTTTGAATCTATCTACGAGACAAATCTCATCAAAAATTCAATGTTGTCATCTCTTATTAATTATTGAAAAAGAAATTTCCTATAGCGATCTAAAATGTCCACAATCATTCGCCCGTAGTCTGTAAATCATTCGTCTATCAAATAGTCTAAATCCCTCTAAAAAATCCTACAAAATATGTCCACAGAATTTTTTCATACGAATCATATCCCCGAACCCATCATTTTTATGTAATACAACCATGTATTTAAATATTGTGACATAAAACGATTAAAACCCGTTCACTCTGTCTGGTTTCTCCAAAAACTCAAAAAATTGCTCAACTCATTACGAATTGATGAGTCTCTAAAAAAAAAAGCGCGAATAAATGTAAATCCTCACGTCGACTCCCTCCCCGTCGCCCTTAACTCATCGGCTTTACCAAGATCAACTAATTATTAGCAAATAAAGCATCTCGACACATCTGATTAGCATAATGAATAATTCCCTCGAATCTTGTGCGTGATTTAATTAGGTGGTGCAGTTGGTAGGTGTTACCTTTCTCTGTCTAGCCCTGACTAGTTCCGCTAGCCGGAGGGAGGAACTTGAACGAGCAGCTGAGTTAGCGGTTGAACGTGCTGCGGAGAGAGTAGCAGAGAAGGCTGTTGAGAAGGCACTGGAAACTGGTAATTCATCGACCGAAACCGAAACGATACGCGCGTCCCATTCCAGCGTTAGGAAGTATGACTTTACCCAGCAACTTCCTATTTATACAATTCTAACCCCCGAGCAGAGGAATGAAATGCTGAGGATGGAGAAGGAACAGGAGGCCGGTGAATTGGCTGTCAAACAGATAAAGCACACCTTATTCAGACGTCAGGCTGACGATTTTGGACCGAGTTACGGTCCCGAAGGAGGTGATGATTTTGATGACGTTGGCCCAGGATTCGGGAGTAGCTCAAGCGTCGAAGATGACATTGGCCCAGGATTTGGCAGTAGCAGTGGTGGTAGTGGTGGTTCTGGTGGTACCAAGGACGAGGACAACATTAGTCCAGGTTTTGAAAGCATTGGAAGACTGCCCTTCGGCAGTTTGGGCTCTAGTTTCGGAAGAGGACCATTGGGATTCTCACCAGGACTCGGTTCCACTGGAGATTTCACATCCTCGAGATTCGTACGACAGTATCCCTACGGAAATCCTTATCAGCACAGTCATTATCAGTTTGTCCCGGTTCATCAGGCAACACGAGTTAGTAAACCAGAGGAACCCGCTGCCCCGAAGAGGAAGGAACAGCCTCAGGTGGTACCTGCCATAAAACCTCTCATTCCTCCCGTGAGGATCTATCAGGTTGAAACAAAACCTATCTTCTATTATAATCCCCCCGTCAATCATTACGCAGCTCCTTTCTTCTATCAACAGCCGCAGGTGAAGTTTGTCAATCAGGGAGCAGAGATCAGACCCGGAGCAGGCGTCGAGGGAAAACGACAACGCCGTGTACCGTAATAATACTTCTTAATGAATTTATGTGTTAAAATTCCAGGAATATAAGTTTGTAAATTTCCAAAGACTTCTGCCAATTAAACAACTTTTTATCGAACAATTCTCCATCATTTATTTAATGATGCGTTCCTCTAATCTTTTCTTTTCATTTTTCTTTTTGTCACGTTCTTCAATTCACCTTGACAGATGAGAAATGATCCGCCGGAAAATCTCGTTTATTACTTGCAATCCAGCAAAAGTATACGACTGTAACCGGCACTCTCCCTTTCACTCGAATACAGGCGATTAAAAAAACAGTCAGGTGTTAAAAATAATAGAGGAAAATGTTCATAACTCCTAGTGACTAGTCAAGAAAAGAATTTCTACAGCGTCAAATGGACTTTCGTACACCAATAGTGTGAACAGCGAATAATAGTTTAACAACTAATATTGACACACAATCATTACCAACTTTTTCCATATTTTTCATTATGGTATGTAATCTAGGTGCATTGTTACTCAATAGATAAGGCGGAAGTATATGACACCACAAGTGCTACATCATTATACTCAGTCGAAAGCCGATGTATGAAGCGCCAAGGGAATATATCACGTCATCTGTTCGTTGCAAATTAAACTTTCACCAAAGTCCATCTTGTGCGATGGCACGAAAAATAAAAAAAATCGTATGATTCTTCCATCATAATGCTCCGGAGATTCAACTGAACTCAACAAATTAGTGGAGAACTCAGTTTGTTTTTTTTTTTTTCGGACTTTATGAGACTTTTCCTTCGCTAAGGAGTAACGGCCTCTTGCGGTTTACATCATTGCCCTTTTGCTGGCATCTATGTACATCCTCCTTCCGGTATTTACTCGCTCTCACGCATCGCTGGATTTCGTTATATATAATACTATTGTGATTCACTTGGGTAGAGTATCAGTGCCACAAAAAAAAAATTTCCTTTCTGATGAATTAAATTATTTTTTCACGGAAATCTCATCGATAACTCGTCAAATCAATTTATGCGACAGAATCAGCAGATCTTACCGGAAACTCGGTATGTCAAAATACTTCTATGAAACATTCATGAAATTCTTGGAGGAAATCCTGCGGATTCTTCCGGTACTCCCACGCCGGTGGTCAAAATCGTCTGATGGAAGTGAAAAAAAATATTCATATCTTCCGACTGAGTGGGGGTTAATCTTCAACAGTGTAACGTTGTGGTTGAGATATTTTGGCGTAATGTAAAGTACACCTTGTTGCACACACAGCGAGAATAGTCTTTCACTTTCGACGAGGAGTAGGCACTACTATGCCTAGGATTTTGTTGGCGGGGAAAGCAGTTCGTTTGGAGCATATATAAAGTGGATTCCAGCAAGGGGGGATCAATCCAGTTAATCTCTGGACGAAGACCAGATAACAGAGTAGCGAACAATGAGGATTTCGGTGAGTGTCAGTAATCCCCGTCTCAAATCATTTCACCATCATTCATTCATCATTCTAATTGATCAATTATTCTTCACAGATACTAGTGGTTGTGGCATTGTCCATGCTGGTGAGTTTTGCCGCCAGCAAGGAAGATGTCAAAAAAGAGGTAGAGCCCTCACCATCTGCCGACACAGCAGTGGATGACAGTAAGATCGAGAAGAAACAGGAGAAACGAGGACTCTACCATTCAGAGGGTGACTACGGAGGTGGCTACGATGGTCTCTTCGTCAGCCACGACTCCTCCAACTTCGGAGGTCACTCAAGCTACGGTGGTGAATCGAGTTTCGGCGGACATTCCGGTGGTCTCGAAGATCACCATCACGAGGCCAAGATCAAGGAAATAACCATAGTGAAGAACATCAAAGTTCCGTATCCAGTTGAGAAGAAGGTTCACTATCCAGTGGAAAAAGAAGTGCCTTATCCAGTCAAGGTACACGTGCCCCAGCCCTATCCAGTGGAGAAGAAGATTCCAGTACCGGTAAAAGTTTACGTCAAGGTACCTGTGCACATACCAGCTCCTTATCCAGTTGAGAAAAAAGTGCTTTATCCGGTGCACGTGCCAGTGGACAGGCCTGTACCTCACAAGGTTTATATACCAGCGCCTTATCCAGTTGAGAAAAAGGTTCATTATCCAGTTAAAGTGCCTGTGCCACAGCCATTCCCAGTGGAGAAGAAGGTGCCTTATGCCGTCAAAGTACCGGTTCACGTACCCCAACCTTATCCAGTTGAGAAAGCCGTGCCCTATCCGGTAAAGGTACCTATTGACAGGCCCTACCCAGTTCACGTTATCAAGCCCTATCCCGTACCTGTAGAGAAACACGTGCCCTATCCTGTCGACAAGCCTGTCCCCTATCCTGTCAAAGTTCACATTGACAGGCCTGTACCCTATCCCGTTGAGAAGCCCGTTCCATATCCCGTCAAGGTTCCCGTACCTGCACCCTATCCCGTGGAAAAAGCTGTGCCCGTACCTGTTGAAAAACCCGTACCCTATGCCGTCAAAGTCCCCGTAGAGAGACCAGTTCCTGTTCACATCACCAAACACGTGCCCTATCCCGTTGCCAAACCCGTACCTTATCCCGTCAAAGTACCTGTACCCTATCATGTACATCATCATGAGCATCACGAGCCTGAACACCACGACTTCTCCGGTGGTGATTACTCCGGGGGAGAGCACGGCGGCGAGATCGAGTCCCACGGATACTAAAGGGAATCGTTGATTTTGATCTATTTTTAAGTAGATACTAATGGAAATTATTTTGATTGTTCTTTCATCATTCTTTCAATGTGAGTGGAATCCAAGGTGGAGTTGAATCATCAATTCCGATGAATCACAAGATTCAAGGATCACAATTGTGATCATGTGGTACCTTATTAGATATCTCTCTGCACAATTCAGGTAAATCAATGAAAATTTATCTTGCAGACAATGGTAATTGCCGCAACCGCAGTGATTATTCTGTTTTTTGTATATTTTTACCAGATTTTTTATTAATAAAAAACCAAAGATGGCATTCGTGGTGTTCTTCTTTCACTTATAGATACCTATTATTAGTAAGAATAAGTTCATTTAGGTACTCACCGAATGTAAGGTACATTGGCAGGCACGTGGTACTTCGCCCCAGGATCAAAATCATCTTCAGACCGCAAAACTGGTGGTTTGATTCCAGCGTAGAGCTCCATCAGACGATGCCAATGACAATTGTACTCCTCTCGAGTAACAACTCCTTTGAAAATATCCCATCTCCATCTATCCACAGCGATACTGAACGGCAGTAGTGGCAATTTCTCCATTGCCAAGGAGAACAGATAATTTATATCAGCCTCAGGCTCATCGATGTACTTATTCGCTAATCCCAGAGTTTGCAAGTGCTTGGGTGTACCAATACTGAGGGCAACAGCTTCTCCAACGGCTTCGTGAAAACCTTAACGAGATAATGAAATCAAATGAATTCAATCACCTGAAGGAGTGGCGGGAATAATAGGAGGTAATGGCAGTGTTGTAAATAGCATGTGAAATTATCGATCTAAATGCGTATCGAGCATTCATATTGCAATTAATGAAAATAAAAAATGATAAAATGCCGGAAGACTTTCCTGCACGTGTGTGCATCGAGTCAACCGAGTTTTCCGGTTGTGAAAATCACCAGTGGCTGTGGTGAAAGTGCTATAATTATAAACTCCAATGTTAAAAACATATATTTCAGTGGTTATCGTGTCTCTAAACGTCGTGCTCGTATTTTATCATAAATTGTCGTCTATTAAAATCACGAGCTTGATGGTGCAGTGGCTTGAATTAATCAAACAATCCGGTGCGACAGACACTGATGTCACGAGGATTGAAGCTACGAGTCATATTGTATAACTTAAATTGTGAGTACTATTGGTTCGTTGGGTTTTGCTTTCAACGCTATTACTTGGTAAAAGCTAGTGCTATCTTCCTGTTTCAATCCAGAAACAGCTATCTTCCTACTTTACGCATCTAGCTCATCCCCCCCTCTGTTATGCTTTGCAATTCTTTTAGACGGGTGAATCACTCAAGAATGCCACCGGCTCACGTAAGAGTTCTATTCTATTTCCTATTTTTCGTATTTTCGACTCTCACCTGGATTAGCACCGTCTCGGAATTCCCGGGGCAAGTGGCTATATCTCAAGAAATACTGGATGTGCGCCATTTCGTGGTGAACTGTTATTAAGTCCTTCATTGTTACCTTCGTACACATCTTTATTCTGCAAAAGACATGAAAGACATTCTGTAATTATGTAAAAAATCGGAATAAGAGGAATACAAGAGACTCGCGTTATAATGGCGTGGATAGGGGATGGTAATTCGAAGAATGCGACTGTATGCAACTACCCCACACGCTCGCTGCAACCATAAACTGAATTTTTTAATTTTTAATTAGATGCAAAAGAAAATCTATGCAATTGAAATTAGTTATGTGGTGGAGACGAATAATTTTTTCTCAATAAACGGAAGAACATTTTTTTTGTTTATTGAATTGTAAATAAAAAAGTTGATCGTTAAGATCATTTGATTGCATTATCGCTTTTTCTCGGTTCTGATTGAATGGTCCAGCCAATAATCATTTGGTCTGTGTGTTAATGGTCTACCTGTAATCAATTCGGTTACAGAAATCCCATGCGGAAGCCTGACAGATTAATGGCCGATCCCCTGGATCAGCTATAACACTTCCGGCCCAGAACTCAGGTGGCAGTGCACTAAGATTAAGTGAGAGGTAGAATTCTTCGGCAACCCGGAACATGTCTATGGGTGTGTATCCCTGGAAATAAAATCAAATGTATGGAAATCAGGCGATTGATAATAAAATTATACAATTGGCTTTATTGTTTTCACTTTGAAGAGAATGGTACTTACCTGCGCCAGCATTTCTTCGGACACGTCCATGTAGTATTTACCGGGATAAGGTGTGGTTATGTCTAGAAGATTTGTCCAGGATTGGCCCCAAACGTTTCCTGAGAAGGGTTATTATCAGTCATTGGATTCTTACTGTGGGAACATTTCGTATACTAGTATTTGGGGCGCGCTTTGCGAGCCTATAATCATCATATGAGCGCACAACTTCGTGAAGCTATCATTACCTTCATAAATCACGCGAAAAGACTAATTAATAAATGAATAATAATGACACGGCTCAAACTCACCGAGAATATGAGCGGGAAGTGGTGTGTGCCTGCCGATCTTTTCAGGTCCATACAGATCTCTCAGCCTCTTCCTGATGTATGCTTGAAGCTCTTCATAAAGCGGTCTGATATTATTCCAAACATCGTCAACTTCCGCCTGGAAGTTTATCGTCTCGTACGGGAACATCCAGTACTCCGCAGCATCAGTGAAATCTAATCACAAATCGCGTGTCTCTGATTTGTGCATTAATTTATGAAAATCAATGAATTAATTTAACTCACTATTGAGTCGAGCTGCGTCATTGTTGAGTCGAACAAGCTGTTGGTACAGATCACGAATTGGTGTTCCACTTCTTCGTCTCCACTCCATCCAGACCCACTGTAGTTCGTCCCAGTCTCTGCTCTTCGCCATTATTTTCGAAATTTCTACAGAACAATTGGAATAAGGTCAGTCGTTATAGACGAAACAAATTCTCATTACTTTTTTTTTCTCTCATTGCCGCATTACACTCTCGACTAATTTTCACTTCATGCACATTTGCGCGGATATACGCGTATCGCGATAACTCCAGCTTTCTCGATACGCACACGATTGCATGGAAATCACTTTTAGAAATGAGATGAATAAATTGATCACTTTATTGCGCTTGTAATTGATACGTTCGACCAGTTCAATGAATTTTAAGTGGATGATTTCTGTCGAATTTTCCAGTGCTCGCACGTGAGACTATTTAATTGCGAGGGGCCAGATAATTACTTCGAGTTTTAATAACTGACTTTTTGGTTATTAAAATTCGAATGCACTCGTCTGCACAGGTTATTAAATAAAACTTTTGCATATTCATTAGTTGTTATTAAAGAGAAGATATGATTAATTTTATTATTTATTATTTTCTTAATATTAATATACATCAATCTTTAATTATTAATTCCATTTGTCGATGATTTGGGTAACTTACCTAGCGGTAAGTTATATAATACTCAGTTAGCCGTATTATTTATCAAATATTTCACATAAATTAATAAAAAATATAAATACCTGGATATAATCTAAGTCCGCACTTGAATGGATCATTATAAGCGCATATTGTAGCCGAGTTATAAATCGCCAGCATGTCATTAATGACTCGATTGTACTGCAACAAGAGAATAGGCGAAAACCCATTAAGCCTGAATATAACGAATAAATTACTGTAAATAATTCTCAGAAAATTATGCAACACCGACACGCAGCAATCGTCTGAATCCTCTGCCCATTGAATAGTCGCGGATATATTCATTGCAGTTAATAAATATGTACAGTAAAACTCTACCTTTTGTGCATCAGTCATGTTCATAAACATCTCAAAACACTAACAACCATCAAAAGATGCCAACTCTGTTTACAACATTTTTTTCTGATGAATCCACAAGGACGCGAAAGGGAGAGGCTACATTCAACTGCCACTTCTGTCCCATTTCATACCAATCCTCACAATATATTACGTAATTCCTTTATTTTGCAGTTAATGGGGACTTGAGGTCTTATTTCTTCAACGTATTAAAAATATATGGCACTTCGCTGTTTATTACATTTAATTCTCACACTGCTCGGGAGAGTATGACCTAGTCGAGGTAAGACATGAGACAGAAGGATGGAAATAGTGAGGGGTTTGGAAGAATCGTTTTGTTAATTTATACATTTTTTAAGTAAAGTAATTGTGTAATGAGTATTACGGTGATGAGTACACTGCTGCAAAAGTATATTTGAAATTTCCAGGAAGAAAATTGAAACTTTCAGCAACAAGTGACATGAAATTTGTGTAGATGATTTCAGTGAGGATTCTATTAATTTCTTGAATATTCTGGTAATTTTCAATTTTTAGATCCACGCCGCACTGAAAATCGTGGAAATGATGAAAATTCACGTAATGATTTCATTTAACGTGGAGAATCCAATTTTCTTGAATTTTCGGGACGAATGAGAAATTACCGCCTTTAATTGAAATTGAATTTAATTAATTATATTAGTATCAATTAATTATCTAAAAATTGAATAAATTTCTGAATGAAGTGATATTTACTATAACAAATTTCCCGAATGATTAATTTTGAAAAAAGAAAATTCTCCAGTACGTCCTTCACAGTTTCACTTCCCGAAGCCTGCAGGTCTCCCTGATAAAACCAACCGATCAATCCTAAAAACCAGTCCCCTATGCGTTCCACCTGGTTGCACACTTATCCTCTCCATGAATACCAGAAGCAGCGATAGAAAAACACTTGACTCTTGCGGTTGCCAGGAATTTTTCAGTTACATTACTCCCCAGGTAGTGACCTGATTTACTTGTGGCCTTAATCAACGAAGTAAAAATATCATAAAAATCTACTGACTCTGTCCAATTGATCAGGAGGCAGTGCAGCAGGACCCACCACAGACAGGTACCTGAGGCGCCTCCTGAGGAAGGCATCGCGTTGATTCAGAGGATCCAACTTGTTCAGCAGGTGCCACGCCTCATTCTGGAATTCTGCGTACTGCCTCTGCGACTCCAACTGCATCAAAATTTGAGATAACACTTAATTCATGAAGATTCAAACAGCACGAATATTCTGCAATTCTTACCACTCCTTGATTAATTAATTAATAAATGTACGAATAATCGCACGTCTTAAAATTACGTCCTATTAATTCGTTATGATGAAAATTAACATTGACTCATTAATGGATTAATTGCAGAACGATTTTTTCCCACGAGAACAATAACATCTTTTTTTTATCTCAACCAGTTCATTCCTGGGATATAACATCAAGTGAGCGGATAATTTGTAATGGTAATTAGAGTGAACAGCGTCTCAAGTTCATTTATGTTTAATGATTGATCGGAAAATTGTTATTAGGGTAATTTTAGTGTTTATCTCGGTTATTGCATCGTGAGAAAGTGCAGTTATTGAACTTTATCAAGGTAAAACAGGAAGAGCGGGAGTGTTACACAAGGCATTGGTATCTGCTGATAAGAATGTGGGTGAGGTTTTTGTTTCAGTCATTGAAGGCTCTTCACTCCATCCGTTTTACTTTCTTTGAATTATTCTGTCACCGTGACAGAACATTAAAGTCGACAATGCGGTGTCCGCTATTTTTCATTCAGGAATAAACGAATTCGATGATGAGGTAATGGTGATAATTGTTACTATCACAATCACGCGACTCTATGGAAAGTCCAGGGAACATTGTGAGTGATCCGGTGGTGAGTAGTAATGTTCGTGCTGAGTAGATAAAGCTCTTTGGGCTAGTCTCTTGGGTAATAACGTAATACTAAAATGTTGTGACTTGACGGTAACAGACAATGGCAACACCTGGGAACATTTCCCGTATTGAGGTGCACGTTAAGCGTTTGATGATTATGATGATGGGGAAGAATTGTGAGGGTGAGCATGAGGGAATTGGGGACGCGAATCCTGAGATCGGGTCGAGGACTCTTTCACTAAAATATTCTCGACCCAACGGCGAAATTAAAAAGACATTTTATTCGATTATATTAGTTGGAATTTTTATTCATCACCTTCAATATTCTCCCTCATCGTTTATAATTGTTTATAATTTCATCTAACCTTTGCAGCTCAGAATATTCTTACTAAATATTGTCAAATTGCTCAGATTAATGATAAGAGACAAAACTCTAGGATTGGTTAAATAATTCTGTAAATATCGGATAAAAATCGGAGATCGTAGTCCTTGAAATTCGTGGACGAAAAATTTTTGATAATTTTCGTTGATATGAGAGAAATGTAGTTTATCAAATTGATTTAACTGTGTCCTTCGCGTTCGGCTGAAATGAAATACCTATCACTTCGGAAAATTACGGGTCTAGGGTGCATTAGTCATGAACTAGCCGGAAATAATCATGAAGAAATGGGGCCAGCGTGAATAAACCCCCGAAATATACCCCGAAACTTTCATTCCGATATTTTGCTAATGACTCACGTCGTCAACCGAATATTATGAGAATGGTGTGAAAATACTGGTAGTGTTATCACACCCGGTGTGAAGCGATCAATTTCATTATGTGGGCGACTTTGGTAAGTAAAGACCCATGAAAAAAAAAATTACAGTCGACCATTGATGGAAGAGACACGAGTGCCTCTTAATGTAAATTAATCTGGCTCTTCACTGAGTTCTTTTGAATTATCTCCGAAACTAAAGGAGTTATCGAAATTCTTGCAATAACTAATTTTAAAGCTCTCAATTAGCCCTAACAAAAAGATTCTAACGAAAAATTAAGTATCTCGTTTAGTTTTGGAGTTAAATTGAACGAAAGGGAAAATAGAAATTCCGCAATGGGGAAGGGGATTAAACATTTTTAAAAAAGTTAAAAACAAGA
>NW_011887949.1:108289-110848 GCF_000806365.1 Fopius arisanus
GTTACAATTTTTTAAACTTTTGGAGAAAACTCGGTTTAAATAACAATTTTTTCTTCAAATTTATTTGTAATTTGTAATAAACGATTTCATGATTTAATTGTGGTGAAAATACAATTCTAATTACATAATTATATAAATAATTGTGATTGTAATTAAATCAAGGTGGAATTTTCCAAGAGTCTGGGGTAAACTCTAAAATGTAATGGGCATGCCATTTGAGGATAAAATCATAAAATTTCGGAATTCACTGAAAATCATGTATAATTGCAAAATTTAAAAATTCAAAAGTTCCGTGTGAGCTTTTCACTACGAGGGAATAATGCAACTGATATTTCTCTTTATATTTCCCCCTAAATCCTCAATTTTCGGTGACGGAATTCAATTGTGACTAGAAAATATACAATTTAATTCCAAATTAATGAATTATTAATGAAGATAAATGAAGAAAAATAATTTCTTTCTCAAGTATATTTACTAATTATAAAAAAATATATACGGCATCAGCATGGCGTATGGAAGTTTTTATACAAATTTCCAGGTGGAAAATAAACGTATGCAGCAAAACCTGAAATTTTGTCGATGTAATTGTCCAATTATTCGACTTACGCATGTCCAATTGCTCTGTCTGACGACGACGACGAGCACCGGGCGATGTATCACCTCCATATCGTCCCGATTACCACAAAAATCTCGAAGTAATCTCACACTTGCACAAACGATAATAACCCCGAAAAGTCAATAACAACGAGCACATAAATTTCCAGATATTCACCGAAAAATGACCGAATAATTTGTGGAGTACCGGACAGCTCTTGAGGTGGTTACGTTACTAAGAGTGACATGGGCTTGCACGTATACATTTATCTGGGAGGTAGTTCGAGCGACACAAGAGGTCATCAACAACCGAAGAGGGAGGGAAACCACAAGTAAAGCATTACTATTACAACTGAAACACAAACGTGGGGGAGGAGAGCTACAAAAAAAAATCCAAGAAACGAGTGGAGGTGGATCAAGCGTGCGCGACACAGAAAAAAAATAATAGGAAAAGAGAATAGAACAGGTGAAAATGAAAAGAGGGAGAATATGACAGAAGTAGGGAGGAGGTCAATTGCAACATCGTGGCTAGTTTTTCTCACGTCTTCTCTGTCGCACGAGTCCATCCCACCTGAAGACTCTACCTCAGAGGAACCATTGTTCAGAGGCTTGAGGAGACAAGTTGGAAAATAGAGGAATTATAAGAGAATCGTCGATTTTCAACAGCTCCTGAGGATTTAATCATTACAGGAAGTGATGCATTATAAGATCTTTCATTCAATCTCGGAGTCATCGGATGAATCAGAGAGTAATTACTACTCTCTGGGGGTCGGTGAGAACATGTGAAATGATTCGCCGTGTTATTCTCTACTGAGAAAAAAATAGGTTTTCGTCAAATATTCATTTACTTCGCCAGTCTAGGTACCTAGAGACGATACTGATCAGGTTTTAATTATCATTATCGTTTTCCTCTGATGATCATGCTGGATATGACCTTGGGTGGACTCACGAATTTTTCATTAATTTTTTATTAATTTTTAATTATTCTAGGAAATAAATTTACACGATTTTTTTAATGGATAATTTTTTTCAGCATTTTTATGTTGGACTTTACAGATTTCTTTTGAATTTTGGATAATTACAGAAAATAATTGAGATTATACAATATTATTGTACATTGCATTTCGTTTGTGGTAATTTTTCAATTGAGAGTGACAATACTTTTTTGATATAAAGGGATAAGACTCTCAGCCTTCAAATTTTTTGAGTTCCCAAACATAAAGAATTGTTGTTGATTTAAAAATAGTTTCCAAGACCGCGATTTTCTGCGGTGTCATGGGAGCAGAATTGCGCTAATAATTTCGTGTTTCCCATGCTCGTGATATAAGAAATTCCAAAAGGCGAGACTTCCCCATTAAAATACAGTATTTTCCGTGGAACTCGAGCAATTAAGTAACCGCGAGTTCCACCTGCCCTTGACCGTTCTCATATGATTCATGACGGCTGCATTCATGACTAGGTGATGTGAGAAATCGTAATGCCGATCCCCTTATTAACATATCAACAAACATCACTAGGAAGTGGGGGAATCCGAGCGAAAAAGTCTTGGTTGAAAAAAAAAAGGATAAAAGAAGGTGCGGCCACGTTGATGACGACCTGACTCTCACGATGATCTGGAACGCACCAGTGGATTATGAACATGACTGCATCGGCCGGTAGTATCGGAAGACCTTGACGTCCTCAGCATGATGATTTACGTATATTTCTTACATGTGTAATGGCACAAACTGACACGAGTGGCGTAACAAATAGAGACTATCATCCATAAAAACACGAACATTTCCCCTATTTTCTCTTCGTTCTGGATTTGTTTATTCAACCGCAATTTTTTAACACCGGAAATAACAATTCACTATTAGAAGAAACAGCAGAAATTAATTGATAGTTTACGATTATAATTTTTAACTTATCACCTGCATATTGTTAATAATATTTTTATTCTATATATTATTATATTTGTTATAG
>NW_011887949.1:111473-114262 GCF_000806365.1 Fopius arisanus
ATTATTCTGTTGTTTAAAGGATGATTTGTCTGTGCCTATTGATTTTCAACCAAAGTAATCCCGTCGTAATCGCATAATTCCCTACATGAACGACTGTTCCCTACAATGCCTTACTGTATGAATGTCGATACCGCTGGTACACGTGGGCTGTTGCATGCGATAACATTCATACATTGTCACAACCGCATGACCACTTGAACACCATAACTGCGGTGCATAGAGTACCCGGGTATTGTCGCCCTTTTCCAGGTACATACACTCATATCGCCGGGAAAACGTACGAAACATACAAAATGGAATTAGTTCGAATGTTATCTCAGAATTGTGATAAGATCAGATTTTTTTCCTTTAAAAAAAAAGCATGTAACTTTTTTTGTCAGCTTTTTTTTTTTGGCGTATAGCTAAGCTAAGGTATGCACATCACACTATATATATCTATATATAATATAATATAATGTGCCATTTTAATAAAATAATGATTTGTCTAGAATAAGAAAAAAAATTGTATTTATCAATTGAATTTAATTAAGGAAAAAATCATAAATGATGAGTCATTTTTTTAAATATCTAAGATAATTTTAATATTTAGATTTTATATGTCAAATGATAACGTGGAGCGTAAAATAAAAATTACAGAATTTTTATAATGAATGAATATAAATATGAATTTTTAATTATGCGAGTTCGAATTGAATCCCAATTTTAAAAAGCAATTGAATTTCCCATTTATCTTGGAAATTCAAGGAATTATATTTTCCACGTTAAATGATAGTTAATTCTTCAAAAGAGTTTGAATGAAAAAAAATCAATTTGAATTTTTGAAAATTAATAAATATCAGAATATTCAAGCGTAATGTTCCAATAGTGTATATTACTGGAGTAAAAAAAATTCTAATTGAATAATTTCCAGGGAATCATCCAATTTAACAACTGAAAAATTGGGATGAATCCTGTAATGACAGTCATCCGGTTGATTTATCCTTACGTAAAAACGGGCATTATATCATACCAGAGTCATGCATAAACTCAAAGATAACATCTTCAATGAATCAAGATAGAGGATTAAATAAATACCCCGTGTTAAGTGGGTAATGAGAGAAGTTATTAATGAAAACGCGTTAAAGTTATCTTGGAAAAAAACCTGCGGTGAGCGATTCTCGACGACTCATGTCCTTCCTGGCGAATGAATCATTACTCTGATGGGAGAAAATTCACGGGGAAGCAAAAAAGTCAGGAAAAAGTATTATGGTTAAGATAAATAGCGCTCAGACGTGTTTATACTTGCGGTTTTTGTTTAAAAAATATTTACGCATCGATACACTCGTCCCACAATAATTTCAGCACGTAGTGCTATCATGGACACGATTCCGGTGGATTCTACCTTCATCTCAAGGTTTCTCTGGATCACCACAATGAAAAGAATGAATTCTGATCCAATGGTACGGCATTATTAATAATTATTAATTAATTCTGGTGATCGGCGATTCAAAACTGACAGAAATTTTCAGGTGTAATTTCTCGAAAACTTCAAAATTATCAGATTTTCCCCGATTATTCGAAATTAGGAAAATACCTGATTAATTTGGAAGGTCGAGGGGTAGATTTTTGTTAAGTACGATTTTTCTATCAAGTTTTCATTCGATTTTTTTATTTACATCTCTATTTATATTTTATAAGCATCTTAAAAACTAGTACTAAAAAAATTCTGTGAAAATATATTCAGCACTTGTCCAAGAAAAATATATAGGTTCATTCAGGACTCTCAAGATCGTTAAGTATTCGATGAATTTTATTTCTTGTGTAACCCTTTATTAATTAAATATGTCTCTTCTCACATTTGGGATTTTTAGAAATTTTTTTTCTATTAATGTACTTAAAAGATCTTTGTTTTCCCTTTTGCTGAATGCTAATTAAGACAAGCACAGCGATAATTGCATGAGTTTCATATGACCATTCTGATCCGATCGCCAAAATCGTTATAAGAAAAATAATCGTCTTAATTTCTATCGACGAATCGTTAAATACCAGAAATCGTTATTGTTTTTCGTTCATATCGCAGAGGTTTTCCTTAGAATTCCATTAATTAATTCTCTAATAAGGAAACCTGCACAATTGGATAGATTAAAACCCGTTTGATCGTGTAAGGAACAAGAATTTTACACAGACGATGTTAGTTTAGCTAGTTGTTGAACAACCATGCGTCTCCTAGGAGTATTTGCGGTGTGCTGTGCAGGAATTGCGAAGGGTATTGTAAATTATCGGTGCAGAAAATTATGAACGTTGACGTCGGCGTGATTGGACAGAATCACTGTTACTTTAATATCAAGAAAATCAATGTGATTGTTGAATTTCTATGAACAATTCTGATTTTTGTTGACAGGAGCTGATGTACCTACCGTTGTGGGAGGCAAAGCAGCTCCAGATCATAAATATCCATATCAAGTGTCTGTCCGAGCTGGGAATCCCCTTCAGCACTTGTGCAGTGGCTCAATTATTCATGAAAAGTGGGTACTAACTGCTGCTCACTGTGTTGACAAGTGAGTAAATCTGCATATGGAAAAATTCTCATTATTCTACACAATTTTCTTCATATATATGCCAATACAAATAATGGATAATATGGAAAACCTCAAAATGGCGTTCTCCAATAATTCTAAAATGAAAATACCGTTCACCTGAAACCCCCAGGCGACAGCCTTTACTAGAAATCCAATTTTTCGTATTTTTCTTGCAATAAAATGCTGTAAAAATAAAAATGACAATATAGAGCAATCACTGAAATCTTATTA
>NW_011887949.1:124982-125959 GCF_000806365.1 Fopius arisanus
AGGTGAGCAGCAAGGGTCAAACTTTGGATGTTGTCTTCGCAGTGCTTCATGACGATTACGATAAGCCCTATAATGACAACATCGCACTAATTCGTGTCGCCGGGGATATCGAGTTCAACGAAAAAATTCGTCCTGTTGCTCTTCCCACTGATGGACACGCTGATTATAATAGATTAGGAGAAATTGTCGGATGGTTCACTGTGGTAACACTTCAGCATCATGATAGATCTATTCTCCTAAAAAATCTGTCATCTCTATTGATCTTGAAATATTTTTAGAAAGCCGATTTGTCCGTCAACAATCAACTCCAGAGTGTTAATCTGCCAATAATCTCAAACGATCAATGCGCAAAGTATCGGGACATTACTGATAAACACATCTGCGTTCATGACGAGGCTCTTGGCGACTTCTGTCATGAGGATATTGGTGCTCCTCTGATTGTTGATGATCTTCTCGTTGGAATCGAGTCGTATGTCGCACCCTGCGCTGGAGGATTACCCGATGTTTTCACTCGTATTTATAGTTACCGGCAATGGATCGATAAAATTATCAGGAAGTTCGAGTAGAATGAGGATAAATAATGTAATAATAAACAATCGCTTTTGAGGACTTATACCTATATGTTGCGCCTCTCCCCCCGCCTTTCCCTGCCGAAAAAAAATTTCAATTAAAATATAAATGAATGAATAAATAAATAAAGATTCGGTTTTGTTAATTCAATTACTAGATAATATAATTAGGATGCAGCTAATATCCCTGATTAAATTCCCCCAGATCAGAGTATGATCTGATCTGCGCTTCAAGTTATTTTTCATTTAATTGAGTCGATTTTTGTCTTGATTCTGATTACTTTTGTTATTAATTGGTGAATTAATTAGGTTTTGCAGAGGAATTGTTTCGACTCGAATATAGAAATGAAGGAAAAATCATTAGAATTAATTGTACTTCAATTATCTTCGATAAGTATTCATACTGGA
>NW_011887949.1:128924-130141 GCF_000806365.1 Fopius arisanus
GTTGAATTCCAGGACAATCTTTTGCTGAGCGACAAACTCCATGAGATCGATCTCCCAATTATTTCTAATGAGGAGTGCAAAAAGGATCGGCGTGGGTATATCACTGAAAAACATGTTTGTACTTATTTTAATAGCACCGCGGGCCTCTGCTTCGAGGACATAGGGGGGCCCCTGATTTTTGAAGGAGCACAACTCGGAATTGCGTCGTACGCTATTCCCTGTAGCCTCGATTGGCCAGATGTTTACACGAGGATTTCTGGATATCTTCAATGGATTATCGATCACGTCGGAACTGTCAGAACTACCTCCACATGAAGTGAAGACCCATGTGAAAATTCGATTGAAACTGAAGGGAACATTGGTGTGAGCATCTAATGAATTGAATGATTTCCATTTATCTTCTTTACGATAAGATCAATAAAAGTCAAATCGTGGGAAGAGTTTTTTGGTCAATTACATATAATTACATAATGATTAAATTTAATTTAAATTTGATGACATTAGGAAGTATTTGAGAAAAAAAAATTCGTGGTGAAGTCGAATTTATTTACATTGTTAAACATTTTTTTGAATTTTCCTCACAAAGTCATCTGAATATTAAATTAGTGTTCAAGTTCAAGTTCTTTAACTGGAAATGTCAACGATAATTTTTCGATATCTTTCCATTTTTTCATTTTTTTAAACATTTCTAGGAAGCGGTTGATAAAATTTATGTGAAAACATATTCAATTTTTAAGTTTTATTATTATTCAATGTCCCACGAAGTTTCATCACTATGGATGAATTTACCTACACGGAGAGAAAAATACTGGGAAAAGTACGTGAGAAATTACGTAAAAATGACTGTTTGAAACGTAAACGTGAGGCGAACGGTGAAATCGGAAAAATAAGTACCATACGGTTAAGAAAATTTAGGAATGAATTCCGTAAAATTTACTGTACCGTTTTTTTTTAACGGAACCGCCCGTTCCGCCTAACGGGCCTAATTTTACGGTCATTCGAGATATTTGGAGATCGATTTCCTTTCTCTTTTTTATATTATGATTTATTTCTTCGTATACATTCATCAATTTGCCAAAAGATCACAAAAATCCACCAAAGATTGAGAAAAATAAACCCGCGATTATGAAAATTTGTCAGTCATCGAATAATGATGAAATCTAGAAACAGTATATTTTCTCAAAACTTGAAACATAACGGCAATAACTCCTCAACTC
>NW_011887950.1:0-2361 GCF_000806365.1 Fopius arisanus
TAAAATAATCCTGCTGAGGATAGGTTGGCGGGGCTGATAGTTCTACTCCAGCGAGAGTGTGGCCAATTGGTAAAAGTCTCAAGTTGCTTTTGTTGTTCTCGGTATTCAATGTCTTTTATTATTCTGGAAATTCAATGTTTAATGGGGTTAAGACCCTGGCGATAATATTGTACGCGCAGGGAGAAGAAGCATGCTTTGGTAGTCGATGTGTAGGGCATTTTTTATTGCTTTCGGGTACCCACTGTAAGACAGGGATACCTCCGGACACTTTACACGGGGCATTATGGAGTAACCATTTAACCGTTTCCATACTAACGGCGTAAACGATTTTAGTTTCCCTGACCATTTCTCGGATTGATAGTTCAGTTTCCATGTATGTTAAGTCATCCCGAAGTCTTTTGTTGGCAACCCCTGCTTTCTGGCGCAATTTCATTACGTTTGGGCAAGCGTGTTTTAGGATTGGGCGTGGCCTCACAAACCAGTGGTGTAGTTGCCCTTCTTCTAATGAGTATATCGCCACTTCCTCGAGTTTCCTTTTCTTGAGAAGGGATTTGCGGAACTGCAGGCTTATGATGAGGGTTTTTCTTTCCATGACCTATAAAAATGGATCGTGTCGATGTTTTGTTTCAATTGCCTCCCGAGTGAGAAAAAATTCGCAATGTGATTGGTAAATTTAAGGTGAAAACAAGGAGTTGATATGATAGAAATGTATAGATGATAGAAAGGACGTAAAAAGGGTTTTCTCTTATCCTCGGTCATTGCTGTCGTCTTCCCTGTTGTCTTTCGTTTTTTTTTTTCTTTACAAAGGGGGTGTTTCAAATTCCGAGTTTGAGAGATCGAAAGTGAAGTTCACGGAAGTCATTGTTGTGGAGGTAGACGGGGTCAGATACTGACTTACAGCCTTTCCAGGAAAAAAGGGCTCTTCAGAGTCGTCAGAGTTCAATAGAAGTCCTGGCATATCCGTATCCGCTTGAGAGGTGGATGATATAATCTCGGTTTTGGGTATTGTTTGTTGTGTTGGTGGATCAGAAGATGTTGAAGCCAAAGCTTCGGTTTTGGCAACATTTGAATAAGGTATTGCATTGGTGTTTAATAAAGCGCATTTAGGGCTTATCTGCCGATGCTTTCTAGCGGGGTCATCTTCTGAAACCCATAGGCCTATTTTTACGCTACAGTGGTAACACTGTACAATGTCATCCTTTCCAGAATGGAAAAAACCATTTGCAGCGAGGGCTTCGGGTTTTACGGTTTTATAATGCCACATAAAGAAGGTTAATAATCGGGTTTTTTCCGCGGCGAATGTTGGGTGCATCGGTGTTGCGCGGAAAATGTCCGCGCTGAATGTCTTGCATTGGGTTACAACCGGCAAAATCGGTATCTTTTTATGCAGTAGATATTGTTTCATTTTCAGCACGTTACTTCTGTCGCATACATAGTGCTTCCACTCTGTTGATGAAACTAACAGAGTCCATTCATGACGCTTGAGGATTCTAAATAAGGCAAATCTCCATCAAGGATTCTACATGTCTGGGGTGGATATAATTCAAGTTTTCTGCTAACTTGAGCATGATGGACGTAAACGAGGTCAACATCAAGTGGGATTTGCCAAATTGATCCTAACAGCCAGCGCCTGATTGTTGCGCGCCCAGCCCAGGGTAATCCGTGTTTTTCTTTACTGAGGTGGTGATTCACGGTTTGCATTTTTACTGAGAGGCTTCCCCAACCGCATGGGGGGTCTAGAATAGCGTGTACTTCGGCGGAACCGTCCACGTAACTCCATGATAATTCCTTCGGTATTAAAAAACCGAAATCATCAACCAAGCCTTGAACATCTACGACGATACTTCAATGTAGAATATCTGACGTCATTTTCTTTGGTTGAAGAAAAGGTTGTCGAAAAGGTTGCAGTAAAGGTTGAAGAGAAGGTTGAAGAAAACTGCAAGACAAAACAGTCGAGTTGTTTTATCATAACGATTTTGATTAGTGTTGGGGATGTTGTAACCCGAGTTATTTCTTCGGATGAAGTTTCTGATTTGTAAAGAATTGGAAAGTAGAAAAATTTATTAAGAATAAGAGGTGAACAGAGAGGGTTTTTTTCCTTCCCTGTTGTATTATTTCTTTTCTTTTTTTTTTTAAAAGGTGCCAGCATATCCCTGCGCGACAAAGGCCAGTTTGAGGTGATTAGCGTGAACAACCTTAGATTGTTTAGTTTTTATCTGAATCCTTATGTTGCCGTTAAGCATCACTTGCTTAATCTGGAACGGTCCAGTGTAATAATCATCTAGTTTGCCTTTCCTATTTTCTTTTAATCGATAGGCCCAATCACCGCATTTAAATTCTTGGACATTGATTTTCTTATCA
>NW_011887950.1:5196-6779 GCF_000806365.1 Fopius arisanus
ATTTGGAAGGCGCGACTATTTCTGAATCCAGCATTTCGTTCACTTGACGATTAATTTCTTCTTTATGAACCGGTGGAAACCGATATTGTTTCGTATTGATTGGTGCTGGGTCTGTCGTGACAATTTTATGACTCATCACTTGGGTGGAGCCGAGAAATTCCCCGGGTATGTGAAAAACGTCTTGCGTTTCGGTTATTAGAGAGATAATTTCCTCTTTTTCCTCATTATTGAGATGATCGAGCCTGAGCAGATTTTTTAGCGTTTCTGCGCGTCCTTGGATGTCATGAGACGGGGTGGCGCGAGCTACGTGATATGCTATCTGGTTTTTCTTGGCATCATCATAGTCTTCTAGAGTCACCGGAGAGCATTTAATAAGTACGGTGTTGGAGTCCGTATTAATTGCGGTTAAGAAGATTCGTCCATTACAATTTGAAACAAATGCTGGAGATTTGCTCGCAAGAGTCAAGAATATTTGCTTCTTGCTTCGAGGAGGCAATATGATTATATCCTGCGTATAAAAATCGACTTCCATATCTTCTACTTGCAGTTTTTGTGTGTCGTAATCTATTTTTGCCGAACGTGAAGCGAGGAAAGGAGTTCCTAGAATTCCGTCTTGTTGCGTACTCAGGTTACTGCCTACGACGTGAAATTGTGTCGGTTGGCCGAAAAGTGGCAGTGTGACTATCCCTTCGGTAATTAGCCCGGTCGAAGCGATTCCATTTATTTGAATCTTTCTTGATCCGTCAATTATATCCTCCGGTGTTAAAGCACCCCTTTTAATTAAATTTATTTCCGCACCCGTATCAATCATAAGAGTAAAAGGAGTCGTTTGGTCGCGTCTTCTTAAAATTACAGTGGGTGTGTTACATGTTTTGGCATTTACATTGTAAAGATAGTAATTCTTTCGGTCGGCTGATTCGCCATGATAGCGCAGTGAGCCATTTTTTCCTCTGAACGCGCACTGGACGTTGAGGGGCGAGGCTCGTTTCCCGGCATGCTGGGTTCGGTTTCCAATTCTTGCTGAAGCCTATTGTCCTCGTATTTCTTTTTCCTGCATTCTTGAGATGAGTGCCCTTTAAATTTACAGTATCCGCATATTAAAGGTTCGGGATACCCGTTTTTCATCCAACAGAAGGCCTCGATGTGATTTGGCCGTTTACAAAAATCGCAGAATTTTCGTTCTTGCGTTACGTTGACTCTTGAATTTTTCGGTCCTTTGAATTGATTCTGTTTTTTAAGATTGATATTTTTATGTGGCTGTGGCCAGCAATTTACGAAGGCAGTACCCTGTAATTCGTCCCGTGCCTGTGTCGCGGATCCCGCGGTTTTTCCGCGGATCTCACGGTTTTTTTTCTTCTTGATGATTCTCGTAATCTTGTAATTATGCAACGGTTTTGGGGAACAGCTCCCAACAGGCGGAGTATGACTCATGCTCCTCGTGCGCAAGAGTGTACTCCCCCCTGGCCCCCAGGCTAAGATCTGGAAACGGCACGAGGCCACTCGACTCCCCGATAATCCGGAAGGTAAAAGATGTCGGGTTAATGAGAAGTCTATGACAATCAACCGCCGTCACAGAAGCCGCG
>NW_011887950.1:9014-11824 GCF_000806365.1 Fopius arisanus
CCGCCCTTTGCCTGGTTTCCGAAAAGTGGGCCAGTGTATTGGGGTAAAAATTGAGATTGTTGCCCCGTTTCTACCGCATTTGTAACCGGTGGTTTTCTGGGAAGTGCGTAAGGGTTATTCCGAATTGGCCCGCCTGCATAAGTTGGGAATGCGTAATTATCGTATGTTTCAGGGTGTTGTAACATATTTCTGGTTTTTGAGACAGGTGTTGGAAAACTGTTGCCGGTGTTTGTCGAAAAGTAGTTTTTAAATATATTAAATTCTCGGTTGAAATTATTTTCATGCTCCGAGCGCTTATGTTTTTCGTTTTCGTTAGGCAAAATGGACTCATCTGCGAATCTCACCCGATCGCGTTTTGGATTCAATTCGTGAATTCGGTTCGTCTCGGTAAACCCGGAATTATTAATTATAGTTTCTAGCCCTTCAAATTCCGCAGAAATATCTACGGGTAAATTGTTGAGATGGCCTGGGCCTACACTTGTTGCGTGAGATTCCGTTCCGCACGTTTGTTGAGGAAAATCTTTTTTTAATAAGGCGTAAATGTGCGCTAAAATTCCGGCTTGATGAAAAATCATGACGGCGGATGAATCGTTTTGAATAAAATCTTTAATCGCTGACAGTTGTTCCGCTGGGATGTCTTTGCGCTCCCGTATTCGCGATAGAAATTTTTTGTCTTTTATTAACTATTCTAATCCTAACGTGACTTGTTTGCCTTTACTTTTTGAAATAGTACCGGTGCTTGAAATTGGTGTAGTTCGCGATGCTCCAATTAAAGTTTCGTCTTCTACAGTGTCAAGGTCTGAAGTGACATGTAACGCGGGCGTTGATGTCGCGATTTTATGACTAAATTCGTTATTGTCACTATCGGACGTCGCAAAGTATTGTCCGTCATCACTTTCTTCTTCCATTGTAGGGAGTTTATCGGATTTCCTCACTTTTCTTTTAGCGACTGCAGATTTATCTTTTTTTGAATCTGTGTTAGAAGGTATTTGGGGAATTTTTTCATTCACGTCTCCCTTTTCTCCGTTACGCGTTCCAACCATTTTCCCGTTTTATAACAATAAAGTCCCTGTTCAGGCGCGAAAATTCTTCTGTTGCGGACACTGGGTCACTAGGTAGGGCAAAATATAAGAAAAAGGTGAACCTTTCAGGTAACTTGACCGTAACTAGTAGCGACAGGTAGTGTCCGGTGAAGGAAAGATCTTATAAATCTCACTCAATATGGGGGGCCTATTGCGTGGGACTAAGCACTGAACTGCACAATGGTTACTAAGTGAGGAATTAGCACACAAAGAGAAAGATACCCTTGAGTTCCCTTTAAATAAAGTTTAAAATTTATTACACTTCACTTGAAAATACAGAATAGTAGAAAGTCCAAGATATAAACCTGGGAATAGGGGTAGAAAAAGTGTAGGTAAGAATAGTGTATATGTTGTTGGTGTGTTTTTTCTGACTTACGGTTGAAGAAAAACTACGGTGTAGGGATGAGTGGGTGATCTCTCGGTGGCTCTCCTCTACGTAGCGGATTCCGGAGAACTCCAAAATATGCTAGATGCTCTAGCGCTGATGGAGCTGAAGATCCTCGAACACGGTTCGTTGGTAGTAGTGGTGATGAGGTGACTCTGGAGGTGTTGCTGGTGACAGTGGATCTGAGTTTACATAAAACTCGGTTGACCACTGGATCTAGATGTTGGTTTGTGGTGCTCGGCAGAAATGACCTGGGCTGGATGCCCGTGTTGAACTCAGTCAGATACTGAGAAAAATCACCAGCTCGTTGCTGGCTTGTGTAGAAACCTCGGCTGATACCTTGGGTTGAATTCGTTGTGTTGCTCAAAGATTTGCCAGATCGTTGCTAGGCTTGTAGAAAACCTCGGCTGAGAAGCTCGGGGTAAACTCAGTTAAATACTGAGAAAATCGCCAGGACGTTGCTGGCTTGCAGAAAAACCTCGGCTGAGAAGCTCGGGTAAACTCAGTCAGTTACTGAGAAAATCACCAGGACGTTGCTGGTTGCAGAAAAACCTCGGCTGAGAAGCTCGGGTAGACTCAGTCAGTTACTGAGAAATTCACCAGGACGTTGTTGGCTTGCAGAAAAACCTCGGCTGAGAAACTCGGGTAGACTCAGTCAGTGACTGAGAAATTCACCAGGACGTTGCTGGCTTGCAGAAAAACCTCGGTTGAGAAGCTCGGGTAGACTCAGTCAGTTACTGAGAAATTCACCAGGACGTTGCTGGCTTGCAGAAAAACCTCGGCTGAGAAGCTCGGGTAGACTCAGTCAGTTTCTGAGAAATTCACCAGGACGTTGCTGGCTTGCAGAAAAACCTCGGCTGAGAAGCTTGGGTAGATTCAGTCAGTTACTGAGAAAATCACCAGGACGTTGCTGGCTTGCAGAAAAAAACCTCGGCTGAGAAGCTCGGGTAGACTCAGTCAGTTACTGAGAAAATCACCAGGACGTTGCTGGCTTATAGAAGAACCCCGGCTGAGAAGCTCGAGTGAACTAGTAGTGTAGTCAGGCTATGGCCAGTGATGAATTGGGCTTGCAAAAACTGGCTTCCAACAGACGGACCTTGAAGGGTGAGCTTTAATGATGAGCAAGGCCCCTCGTTGAACACCAAGAGTCGAAATTTTACTTTGGACTCGTTGGTTAAAGTTGCACACTCAACCTGGGGTTGGAAGTTGAGTCAAATGCTCGAACTGTGCCCCAGTGGTGACGTCAGAGGGTGGTCCTGCAGAGTTTCCCCCTTGAAGACTGATCTTGGAGAGGCGACTGATTGAAGAGCTGGGCACCACTTGAAGATGATTAGGAGTCGAAG
>NW_011887950.1:12071-49122 GCF_000806365.1 Fopius arisanus
GACGGGACGATCGATCTTTGGCCTCTCTCTAATTAATGTTCTTCTAATGTCAAAACTGGCATGTTTATATATTTTTCTGACGCTCACGGCCCATAAACTAGACGTCTTCTTTGACGATGGATAACTATTGTTCATTAGAAAACTGGCGTGTCAAGCGGAGTGGATCCTTTGAGGATGAAGGTGTCCCCTTGTTTGGACAACTAAAAATCATCTGGTGAATCTCGCCAATTCCTAGAAGCCATCTCATAATTTTCATTGGGCATGGCGTGTCGATGACATCCTAGCTCGTAAACTAGTCATCTTCCTGACAATGGATAACTATTGTTCATCAGAAAAACCGGTGTGTCGGGCGGGGTGGACTTTTTGAAGATGGAGATGTCCCCTTGTTTGGACAACTAAAAATCATCCGGTGGATAGTCCCGATTCCTGGAACCCATCTCATAACTTTCGTTGGGTATGGGGTGCGGATGACGTCACGGTTCAAGCCAACCCCCTGTAACCAATGGGGGGAGATATTCGCACCAGATGTACCCCCTTATTGGTCTGTTTCTTCTTTTGTCGATATCGACAAACCAATGGTTGAGGCAGTCCATTTCTGAATTGCCGACATCTTATTTCTTTGAGTCTATTCTCATCCATGTTTACCATTGGAGGGTTTTTTATATTGGTGCCCCCATGTTCAATTGAGAGAAGAAAAGAAGTCAAAAGGATCTCTTTAGTTATGCCTTTGAGCAATTTGTATGGCCTCCTCTAAGTGTTTTGTGATTTCCAGGTGTTCTCCTTTGATGGTCATTCCTTGACCCTTCGGAGGCCCGCATGATGATGACTGCTTGAGTGTTCCCCCCCAAGGGGGTCTCCTTTCATCGCGTTGACCTCGCATAATCGATGTTTTGACTGGGTTTTCCAACACTCCTCACCATTGTGCAGGGTTTTTCCGAGTCCCTTTGTATTATTTATAACTTAGTGTTGTACCAGGTTTTTATATTTATTAAATAGAAATTTTAACCGTAGTAAACAGCGGTGTCCGCAACAAGGAGCTAACATATTTTTGGAGTTTTCTGGAATCCACTATGAAGAGCAAACGCCGAGAGATCGCCCCCTCCCTTCTGCCGTTCATTTCTACCATAGTGCGTCAGGAGAACACACCATCAACATTTACCCTCCTCTTTCGTCCACTTTTTCCGCTTCCACCCCTGGTTTTTGTCTTGCATTTTGTAACATGTTTTCCCCTCAGTGTTCCGTAAGTCCGGGGAAATGGTTACCTTCGCCGTTCGATAGCATCCGCGTAATAGCAAACTGGAGAGCCGCCTAGTTGTTAAGGATACAACTAGGAAAGACCGAAAAAGTCAGTAGAGGTGGGAGTTAGCACCACTACAGATAGTTCCGAAAACATGTGCGGATGATAGGACAGAATGGTGTGGCTGTATAGCCAACCGTACCACATTACCTATGGCCATCGTGTGCAGCCCTAGTCATTCCGAATTGTGTTCTTAACAACTAGGTGGTAACTTTTTCAGATTTCTTGAAACTCATTGTCTGTCCTGTCGCAAGGACGGGCGAACCCCCCGTTCTTTACTCTCGTCCGTCTATGGTATCTGCAACTTTTGGGGAGGTGTTAGCCTGCACATGACTGTATTTTGGATGCGACTGTGAATGGAGCCACACACCACCAATAACACTGGCAGTGACGCAGTTATGGACACACGTCGCTGATTGGTGATCAGCAAAAGATTTGCTACTTATTAACTGTGTGAGAGAGTTATCACGGCGAGGGTAGCAGTCAACGCAGTGATCATTTCTGAAATTATGTAATTTCGAGTGTTCGAGGTCACCAAGATTTATCGATCTTTCACGGTATTATTTCGAGTCATTGAATTACTTTGACACTTTTATGTAAAGCTTTTTTGATGGAAACTGTTGACTGTTTCCGACTACTAACAATTGAGTTTCGTGACTCAGCTTTTTCTTATCATTTATCATTGCCGTTTAATAATAACAACTCGAATTTCGTGACTCTCTTATTTGATGCTTGATTAATTTGACTTCTAATTATTTATTTATTTATTTTAAAAACTACTAGACTTCAGAAAAATAGTTGTCATAACTTACTTACGTGACAATTAATTCATATAAAATTATATTGTGTTCAGCAACGCTTGATTGATTAACGGGATTTTAATGATCATTTTTATTTGTATCGAGACTTAATGATTAATTAAAAATTGTCCTTCCTGACAATTTCAGAGTTTAATCATTCCTTTATTTTATCTACCACAGCTGCATCCCCTTTTAGCCTCCGATTAATTAAGTCTCTCCGTTTCGGGCTGCTAGAACTGTAGAGGTTGAACGTGGAGAAGGATTTTTGAAACCGTCATTCCGTCAAACGACCTGGCGCCTGACTTAAGGATTTTCAATTATTTTATTTGGGGTGTTTTGGTGCCAGAGGGCAGTCGAATGGACGCAGGGTTCTGTCAACATCCTAAAATTACGTCGTAGTAGCAAAATATGTGATCCGTGACACCGCCACGGTTGACATACGAACAGCTGTGATGTTGGGGAAATACCGTTCTGTTCTCAGAATCAATATTGAATTCTTTCTGTGTATGTCAAAAAATTCAAACTAATTTAAAGTGCACCATACATTCACCGGGAAAGTGGGTTGACACCAACTAATGGACATGTTATGTACATCTCCAACCCGTTCTAACACTATTAATTGGACTCAAATATACAATGTACGGACATTAGGTTTTTTTTAATGCGTGAACAACTGCCGCGTGTAACTCGTGATTCAGAAAGTTGTAATCTTATGCCACGTCTATACTCAGTTCTCGTGCACTACATCTATACTATTCTTTACTTTTTTTGTTTCTTGATCTTCTTGTAGCATTCATGTTTGGGATTATTTCCATTTATTTTTCGACACCTGCAATCCCGAGAATTTTGGATTTGCTGCAACCAATGAATGAGTCTCGTCCACGAATATTCCTTTATCAAACTGAATTTTTCATTGACCAAGACAAATATTATATACAACTACTGATTCACTCCTGTGTGGCGGTGACTATTGGTGTAGGCTACATAGTTTTCTTTGATAATCTATTTGCAACTCTCATCAATCATGCGTGTGGAATGTTTGAAATTCTCAAGTAAGATCATTCGAGCTCAATTACTCAGAACCTGTAATTGTACATTTACTGTTTTACAGATTCCACCTCGAAACATTGTCGATGGAGTGTCCACAAAATCAGGAAGAGGCAGTCACGAATTCTAAAATAATCATGGAGAAATTCAGGAGATTTTCTGACTTGCAAACTCAAATTCTCAAGTGAGTGGCGTTGAGGACGATACATACAATTCAGTTACTAATCACTCTACGACAGGTTTGTGAAGAATCTGGAAGCATCGTATAATATTGCTCTGTTAGTTATCGTCGGAGTGAATATTTTGACAATTGTACTCACTGGAATCACAGTGAGTAGCCGCGATTATCAAGCCGAATGGTACCCATTGGTTTATAAGTGACCTGAATATCTCATTCCAGGCTATAATAAAAAAATCTCAGCCAAGTGAGATGATTAGGATGGTATTCACCAGCGCAGGCGGCGTCTGCCATCTTTTTTGGATTAGCTGGTTAGGGCATGCTTTGGAAGTTCAAAGCGAGAAGATCTTCATAGCAGCGTTAGAATGAATACAAATTCCTCATTTGGATCGTTTTTTCATTTAATAACACCAACATATTCACAATTATCACAGCTAAAGATTTTTTCATTGCAATTTTCAGCTATCAAGGTCGATGGTACTACCTGCCTCATCAAATGCAATTAATGTTGTTACCGATTATGATGAGAAGCTTGATACCGTGTCATTTGACAGCAGGAAAATTTTACATAATGTGCATGGAAAGTTTTGGACGGGTATGAAACGAATTAAAATGTTAACTTAAAAAATTGCATTATGATGAGAATAAATAACGTGAGTTTTCAGGCCGTGAAAATGATGATGTCTTCGTTCATGGTTTTGATTTCCCTGCGATGAAGAATGTTCATTGAACATGAAAATGTGTATTATGTAATTAATATTTGAATAATTAGATGGATTCTATGGATAGTATTCGTAATTAAAGATCAATCCCAATTCCATGAAGAGTGTTTATTTATCTATGATCTCGTTGAATATCACTATTTTAAATTTGGACATATTCCTCTGTTCCGCAGTTAGAGATGAGGTTTATAATTATAGGCTTGATTCCGCAGGAATCCCTTAGGAATGTGTGTGAGTGCGTAGGGCATCACGAGAAAATCATATTGTTCTCTTTTTTCATTTTTTTTGGGAAACTGTCGAGCCCAAACAATTTCGAGAATTTTAGGAGCTTTACAGTTAGGGAGTTCGCAAGCCATTAAGTGCCGAGAAGCCACTCACAGGGGAGTTCGGGGATAGGTTTAGGTAACTTTTAGGTTTAGGGTGGAAGGACAGGCGAACAATCACAAGCATTGCCTCGGGGGGATTACCAGGATCGTGGAGTGAGGGACCAAAACTACGTTGGGGTTTTAAGAAATTTAGGGTGCAGTTAAAGCTCTACCTCTGATCCCGGGAATACCCGTGACATAACAATAATCGCGGGTAATGCATCATTTTTGGCCTCAGCCATCGCAAAGTTAATTGTTTAATTCAAATTATTTCAGTCGCGCAAGCATAAAATTAGTGTTGCGTAATCGTAGCACACGTGGCGCTGGGTCGGTGTCAGGGTGTAATAGACTACACTGAGAGAAAAATTTGTTTTTGCCAAATACAGCGTATTTGATGAGTAGCGTATTCTTACCTCAAGAAATTTTCTTGGTAGAAGAAAGTTTTGATACTGGGAGAATAGGAGGATTGAGTGACAATATACATTAACTTTCGTTAATATTAGGAACAAATTTGATATTTTGCGTATTGGACATACTTTCCATTAGTGGCCCTTATTTATCACAAGTAAACCAGCTATAGGGCGAAAAATTTGTATTCTAGATAATATTATAATACTTCATACTACGTGAATATTTATTTCAGACTCACATTGTTGTCAAACCGAATTTTGACGTAATTAGTGGATAGTTCACCTGATTTTTCGATGAAAAGTATGCTACTAACAGAATTATCGGTATGTTTCAGTTGACTATAGTTGAGACTAAAAATCAGTGTATCTTCCAGATGAAAGGAATTTTTCAGTGAAGATTTTTAATTTGTGGAATGGAGAACTCAGTTTTAGGAAGGTAAGATTCTTGAGCGGATATTATAATGTTTTACCTCAAATAACTGTCTCTTACAATTGAAATTATTCTCTGTTACCATGACAAGAACTTCATGGGACTTAATCATTTCGTCACTTCAATATGAAATGTTTAAAGGAGAATAATTTTGTACAAATTAAGCTATATACTTTCGAAGGTACACTGAAGAAAATATTCATTTTCATCAAGTGACCATTTACTCGAGAGAAAAGATTCATTTTTTTTCTATAGCATAATTTGTCATCTCTATTACATGCGTTTTACGTGATAAATCTTGAATATTCCAATCCGATTGTACTTATCATGATGAAATTTTGTGACGTATTTTCGTTTCCTCGTGGAAAGGAAAAGAAATACGAAGCCGTCTGTAATCGAACTAATTAAATCTAAGTCAGACGCCAGTAGATTTTCTCATCAAAATGGACAAAAACCATTCAAATAAAATAACGACAGGAACAGTAACCGGCAGCTCAGTATCAACCGCGGAGGCGGCTGGGTTCAATAATCCTGCTCCCAAAGATAACTCTGAAATAATTGGGTTTTTCAAAAATAAAAAAAAATATATCACCAGAATTATTTAATAACAAAAGACTATTTATTCGTCCTTCACTTCGATTGAGACGATAATCTCGATAAACCAATTAATAATTTTTTGATAAACCTTTCTATAAATTTTAATCTACAGATTTCAACGTCGAAGACTCGATATAAATAAAAATTTTTAATCACTAATCCCTAATCATCAAACTAATAAAACAAAGCCAAGATGCAAGGTAACATTCGTCAAGAATTGTAAAAAAAACTATTATTCAATAAAAATAAAAAAAATATTTAAATAAATTAAATCAATATTCAATTCTCAAATGAAATGTACAATATTAATTTAAAGAGATAATGAACTCAATACCCTAAATAAAATGAAATCTGAGATAAAGGAATTCAATCCATATTCCCAAGGGTAATAAACAAGTGGCAATACGTTCCACAATGAAAATACGATAAACTGAAATTATTTTAAGTCACTAAATTACAGGTAAAATCCGTTGACCTTGTAAGTCACCTCTTAAATGAAAATAAATTACGCAAGCATCGCTAATGATGCTATAATTCCAATTTTCGTTAGATTCACAAAATATCTAAATAAAATAGCCTTACAATTTGAACAAGAGTCGATAACAACAAAATTTGTCGGACTATATCGCTAGAAAATTACACACAACTTTCCCCAGCAATGGCAAAACCCCCTGGAGAAATTGACCATAAGAGAATGGACGCCAAGCGTCTTAATGAAATCCAAAATTCTAACAATTAATAAATTAACCACAAATACTTTTCGGAAATGTTCAATCGCTTACCGATATCCAATCAATTTATTAGGGCGTTAGAATTTCCAAGAAATGAGATCGTCCTCGAAATACTAATTGGACCTCTCCAAAATCAATTCTTTTTCTCCGCGATATATTTAACTGAACTCACAAATAACGATACTGCTTTACGTGATGTCCAAACGATGAGTGAGTCGATAGAACCATGCCAAGTCGAGCGTCGTCATAAATAACGTTACCAATCATTAGATTGGCTAACTATGGGCGATAATCGATTTATTGATTGGCCCTCTATCGAAATCTGATTACACTTATTAATGTTTTACTGCCCAAATATTATCTCATTCGGGTATCGGTAAAACAGCATACTTCATTTACAATATTAATTCGGCAATGACAAACACACATTGCCTGAATTAATCCATTGCATTCCGAGTTCATTAACTCATTAACAATTTTCTCATCCGGATTTTCCAAAACTCCGCAGCCCATTCCTCCAATTTTATGGTCCATCCGGTTGGCGACATCTGTCGTCCCTATTAATCACCAAGACTCAGCGTGGAGACAGGACATCATTCAAATTATGTTTTTGCTTTTTCCAAATTCGTTGGAACAGCCAAAAATCCGTTAATGTAGTTCCTTGTTGTCTTCTGAAGTCCCGCGATGAAATTGTTCATCGGTAAGCGATCAAATTGACTCAACACAATAACAAAATAAAATAAAACAGAATTAATAAAATGCCAAAACATCACAGTTTCGACTCTTGTTCACGGTGACTACTCGTCTGGACATCAAAATGACCATCGAACGGTCGAAAATCAAATAATATGTTACAATTTTTATGATTAAAGAAGTAATTGTTTTTTCGGAAATGAATATAATTTTCTACAAAACGTGAACTTGTTGGGAAAGCAACAAGGTTTCGTGGTTTTCTGATTCTATCCTCAAGTTGAGAGAGTTTCATATCAATGATTTACTTATTTGCGAAAGTTGAATGTTTTCTGACATAGTGCAATAATCTTTCCCCGTCATCAATAATATATTTATAATTAGTCGCCCTTGCTTCCCATAGGCTATTTTAATGTAGGATTTGTCGTTGTTATTCGGGAGAAACAAATCACTATCAAGCGGATAAACAATAACAATTTATTCGCCGAAGCGTTAGATTGATACATACAAGTTATAGATAATAATTAAGTAAGAAAAGTGTGGTTAGATACGGGACTGATAAAGCACAAATCGTGACTGCTCTATTGTCCAGAGGTGGGTTCCGAATTCTTCTGGGTTCGCGATATTAAGTTTGTGTGTGTATGTGTGTGTGTATGTTTTTTTCTTTTTTTTTTTTTTTCTAAGAGGTTTCGGGTAATGTTCAAAAGATTCTGGAAAGTGATGTTAAACCAGATCTCAGATTTTTACTGAGTAAACCCCCGTTTTCCTCTTTTCTCTTACCCCGTACTCCCTGTGGAACCGCCGTTAGGCATTACTTCACAGGGGGGTCGTACTAGCAGTAGCTCCCCCTCAACTCCTTGCTGGACCGTTCGTTCTTCTTCCTCACTTGGATGTTGGCGTGAGTAGGAGGTTCCAGCTGCTTCCTCTTTCAGTCAGCGTTCTTACGACGGCGCTCTTCCTCTCGCAGTTCCTTCAAGAACTGAGCCGCGAAGTCGCTTGTGGTGTCCCAGGCGGTCTTCGATGCCACCATTACATCCATCAGATTCTCGGGTAAGATCTTGCCACCAAGTACAGATTCCCACTCAGAACGGTTCGTGCTGAATCTTGGACATGCAAAAAACACATGTTCAGCGTCCTGAATAGTATGCATGCATAGTGGGCATTCGGGAGAATCTTCATGCTTAAACTTATGGAGATACGCCCGAAAGCACCCATGTCCTGTCAGCATCTGGGTTACATAGTAATTGACTTCACCGTAATTTCGATTCAGCCATACACCTATCTTAGGTATGAGACGGTAGGTCCATCGCCCTTTACCTGAGGTGTCCCACTTCTGCTGCCATCGGTTGATGCTTTTACATCTCTCGTCCGTTACAAGCTGTGCTGTGCTGATGTCCTCCGTACGCTTTCGACGATATAAAGATCTTCGTTCTTCGGCCAACTCCTCTATGGGCAGCATACCGGCGATGACACACAATGCGTCCTCAGACAGGGCGCTCAGCCGGTAGACCGAAGCCACCTTTTGCCTTAATTGCTGCATCTGCAGTGCGTCAGCCCAAACATAGATGCCGTATGTCAGGACTGACGTAATGACGGACGTCAGCAACGCTCGCCTCCTCTGCTTGGGGCCTCCTACATTAGGCATCAGACGTGAGAGAGCTGCTCGGACAGCGGATGCCTTGATCGTCGTATGCTCAATCTGCTGTTTGAAGTTGAGCCGGGCGTCAATCATCACCCCCAAGTACCGAATGTACGGTTGAGATGTGACTTCATAATTTCCGACTCGCAGCGTGATTGTCTCCAGTGCCTTTCTGCTCGTAATCAACACGGCCTCGGTTTTGTGCTCCGCCAAGCTTAGGCCCACTGTTCCCATCCATGTGCGGACTGCCTCGAAGGTGATATCGAAGGCTAGTTGAATCCCCTCGAGGTGTTTTTCTACAACGACTACGACCACATCATCCGCGAAGGCGACCAGTTTCACCTCCGGTGGCAGAATCAGCTTCAGTAGGCCATCGTACATAATGTTCCACATAAGAGGGCCCAGTACCGAGCCCTGGGCACCCCTCCTGTGACCTTGTACTCCTTGGGACCATCCTCCGTCTCGTATTTGAGTACCCTTTCGGTGAAATAGTTGGCCACCATGTTCCGAAGATACTCGGGCACGTGGAGTCTCTCAAGTGCCTCCATGATACAGGCCCACTTGGCTGAGTTGAAAGCATTCTTAATGTCCAGTGTAACCACTAAGCAGTACTTCTTTGTGCCCCCGAGCGACCTCGCTCCTGTGATCGCTTCTCTGGCGGTGTCGATAACGAGGCTGATGGCATCCAGTGTTGATCGGCCTTTCCGAAACCCATATTGATGACCGGCTAGCAGTGGTTCAACAGCTGCGTCAATTCCTCTGTGGACGATACGTTCGAGGATCTTGCCAGCTGTGTCCCGCAAGAAGAGAGGACGATAGGATGACGGTTCGTCCGTTGGCTTTTTCCCTTCCGGGAGTAACACCAGTCTCTGCTGCTTCCAATTGGCGGGGAAAGGACCCACCCTGAGACACTCGTTATATACGTCCAAGAATAGTCCCGGTAGGGCTTGGATGGCGGCTTTTAGCGCGATGTTAGCAATCCCATCAAGACCAGGGGCCTTGCTGTTTCCAACCCTCTTGCATGCCTCCATTAGCTCATCCTCAGTGACTTCTGGGATCGTCAACTGACGCTTCTGCTTGTTGGCCCACTGGAGTCTCGGTTGTTGTGGGAATAAAACGGTGACAATTTTTCCCACAAGGTCAGCACGTTGGCCGTGGTATCGGTTGAGTTTTGAACCGAGCCATTACCACTTTGTACGGCCTGTCCCATGGATCAGCGTATACTTCACCAATCAGCTCATTCCAGGAATGCGCTTTGCTACGCCTTATGGTCTTATTAAGCTTATGACGCGACTTCTTGTATCTCATTTCCAGCTCCTTGAAGTTCGGTTTCTTCCGGGCGCGCTGGGATGCTCTTCTCGCGGCGTTGCACTCCTTCCGCAGCTCAGCAATGGTGACGTTCCACCAGTGTACTGGTGGCCGTCGGATGGTGAGACGATTTCTCGGCATAGTAGTATCGCAGGCTTCTACGAGTCGGCTCATGAGGTTTACTGCCTTTTCAGTCGCATTACTGCTACCAATCGGGCAGTCCTCCAGTGCTACTAGGAAGGAGCTAGGATCGAAGGTGCTCGCCTTCCAGCCCACTGTGTTGGTCCTCTCCGATGCTGGTCCACGTTTCTGGCCGGTTGATGCCTCCCAGACAATCGCGCGGTGGTCACTCCCAGTATAGGTGTCACTTACCTCCCAGGAGCAGCCTCTCCTCGCGAGGCTGCTGCTCACGAAGGTAAGACCCACGATTGAGCTCGCCTCTCCCCTCATGAACGTCGGTTCGTTGCCGGTGTTAAGCAGGACCACGTCCAGCGATGACAGTGTTTCCAGCATGGCTTGGCCTTTCGCGTTCGTCTCTCTACTTCCCCAATCGACTGCCCAGGCATTGAAGTCCCCGGCTATCGCCACGGGAAAATGCTGCTTCGCATCTCCAGACAGCCTATCCAGAAAGTTGGTGAACACGTCCAATGGAAAGCTAGGTGGGGCATAGCAGCTGTAGAGATGTATTCCACCAACCTTGGTCCTCACAAAGCCTACCTTCGTACTACAAGCGGCGCTCTGGAATGGGAGTCCGCTGCAAGACCAAACGACGGCCGTTTTGGACACGTCGGCAACCCAGGGCTGCGTGCCGAGGTGTCTATATGGCTCCGATATCACTACCACGTCTGGCTTCAGCTCCCTTACCGATTGCATGAGCAGATCCTGTGCAACCTCGCAGTGGTTGAGGTTGAGCTGGAGCACCTTGAGGTTAACCCTCGTACTATCGCCTTTTGTTGCTGAGCTCCCGGGGTGCCTCCCTGTACGCTGGGCATCTGCTGCTACCGGCGACATGAGCACAGTTCTTCGAATCGTCTTTTTCCATGCACAGGGCACACCTTGGCTCATTTTTGCAGTCCTTGACCTTGTGTCCTTCCTCTGCGCACTTGGCACAGAGTTTCGAACCGTCAACTGTGCTCTTACATCGAATGGCGAGGTGTCCATATTGCCAGCACTTAAAGCACTTGAGCGGGCACTTCACCCTTCTCACCCGGCAGTTCACCCAGCCTATTTTGATCTTCCCGTGCTCCCCCAGGATCTTCTCCACTGTAGCAGCTTCGAGTCTCACTGAGGCAGTCTGGGTCCCGCCATATCCTCTACGAAGAGACTTGACCACATCCGCCTTTATCTCGTAATCCGCCTCCGCCACTGCTTGCAGGGCCGCGATGACATCGTCCTTCGTTGTAATGTCGTCGAAGTCTTCGTTCTCGAGATTCTCCTGGGGCCCCTTACTGCTCACAGCCGCCTCGTCTTTGAAGACTTCGGCGATCGCTGCTCGCAGCTTCGGCGCTCCGTCAGTCGTCTTCTTGCTCAGGATGATGAGAATATCCCCTGTTGCGGTTCGACGGATCTTGTCAACGCAACCAATAGCGTCCTCGGAGGATACATCCTTCTTAACGCGGCGAAGTATATCTGCATATTTCGTCTTATCGTTAGGGCGAACAATCAGAGCATCAGGTCTCACCGCTCGTTTCGAGGGAGTCTTCCGCTTTTTCCTGTCGCCTTTCTTCTTCTCGGAGAGCTGTTTTGGTGGGAGCTTTCCCGTCTGCTGCCTCTTTTCTTTTCTCTTCTTTTTGTCCGTCACCGTTGTCCATATGGGCTGATCAGACAATACGGTAGGTGGCACAGTCGTGTTGACTGGAAGCTGTTGCTTCACCTTCTTTAGTTACTTCCCGCTAGTCTCAGGCGAATCTTTGGATCGCTCCCTTCGGACTGCACGGCGAACCTCTCGATTCGATTGTGAGACACTCGAGTCCTCTACTTCCGAATTCATCATCGTGGTTTCCGAATCGATTCGTGGACGCGGAAATACAGGCATGTATCCTGTCACTCCCAGCTCAGGAACGAGGTGTTGCCTACGAAGTTCATCCAAGGCCTTTAGTCTTTTGAAGGCATTCACCACGGCTGTTGCCTTGGTTTTGATCTCCGTATGGATGTTTTTCAGCGGCTTGACGAACTCATGAAGGTCTACGATGAGCCTCTCAAGGCGATCACGAGCCTGGTGCCATTCGATCTGCTCCTTCTGTTGACGAGTCTGCGACCCTGCTCCACTTGTAGCATTTTCGGCCAAGTGGTCCACCTTAGTGCTCAGTGATGTTTGGCTCTTCCCAGAATCCAAGGAGCCAGCGTCGGTCATCGGGGCTTTCACCCGATCGGACCCAACGGCGAGATTTACCTCTCGTAGAGGGATAACCGCCTGGGATATACTTGTGTTATCATCACTCATTTCCATGTAATTAGGCTGTTAACATAGCCACCGCAGGTTGTTATAGGGAGACCACCCTTCGCGCACCTTTAAGAGTTGGGCTTCTCGGTGTGAACTGCTTCTTGGTGGAGAGACATCCCGCTGGAATGTCCCCCGTAAGCCCCTCCGCCATCGGCAAGGTGTTGCAGTTCCTAGGAGGGATGTGTGTGTGTGTGTGTGTGTGTGTGTGTGTGTGTGTGTGTGTGTGTGTGTGTGTGTGTGTGTGTGTGTGTGTGTGTGTGTGTGTGTGTGTGTGCGTGCGTGTTACTAGCCACCGAACTCCTGTGGGTGGAGTCAGACCGACGGCCCTCAGTGGAGGTGAGCGAGTCGGTACATGCTTCCCCTGCTGGAGAAAAAACGTATTTTTTTTTTCGTGATTCTGTAACAGAAAGCAGAGAAATTAAGTTGGTTCAGTGGTGCTTTCCAATGGAGGTGCTCTGCTGTTCCCTGCGCGTCAGTACGCTCGAGTTGACTGGTTGCGCTGTGTCGGAGGTCCGTGTCTCCGGCCTCTCGTTGAACACCACCCTCCTGGGTTGTCCCGAAACTGCTGAGGTTGTGGCTGAACTGATTCCTGGTGCTTGCTGTTATTGGTGGTGCTGTCCATTTTTTTGGCGCGGGCAAGGTTCCGCCGACAGCTGCTGGACCTGTTCCATGTCCCCTTGGAGTATGACAGCAGGTTTGAGGCGGTTCAAAGAGATTGGAGTGTCCTGAAGGTAGTTTCCTCTCCCTAGCGACATGCAGTGAACGACAAAATGTTCGTCGTACCGACTGACGACTCGATGTGGTCCAGAATATGGGCCTGCCATGTGTGGCCCTCCCGTGTCCTTACCTATAAACACGTGGGTGCAGTCGGCGAGACCTTTGTGGACGAAAGTTGGCTTGATTCCATGGCGAGACATCTCGGTGGGTGCTATCGCCACGAAGTGTCTGCGTAAATCCCGAAGGATCTCAGGAGCCGTACCGTCGTTGGTAGGAGTGACGAATCGGGGAGGCATGGTGAGTTTTCGCGGAATTCCCAGTATCTCAGTGACGCGCCGGTAAACGTCCGCTATAAACTGGCCACCTCTGTCAGATGTGATCCTGAGAGGTACTCCAAACCTCGCGATCCGATGGTACAAGAGTGCTCGAACTACCGTTTCCGTGGTGATATCTGGCAGCGGTACGACTTCCGGATAACGTGTGAACCTGTCGATAATCGTGAGACTTTCCTTGAATCCTCTTGACGGCGGTAACGTTACCAGATCCACGTGGATATGCTCGAACCTTTGTGACGTCAGTGTGAACTCGGCGAGAGGTGCTGCAATGTGTCGGGAAACTTTGTTCTTCTGACACGGTAAGCAGTGGCGCGGTCCCAGGCCAAACGAAACGATCGGCGATAAGTTTCCGAGTTCCTTTTCCTCCAGTGTGTGCAAGTGAGTGCATGGAGAGGAAAATTTGTCTTCTCAGTGGCCCTGGTACAGACAGACGGAGCGTACCCGACGCCGAGACGTCGCAATATACTCTACTAGCTGATACCGGGAAACGAAGGAGCTGCAGGTTGTGGCTGTTGTCACCATTCTGGAGGATTTGTTGGAGTTCTGGGTCCTCCCGTTGCGACTGAGCCAACTGTTGGTTGCTGACGGTTTCAGACACCGCCTCGATACAGGATAAGGCGTCTGCGACAACATTATCAGCGCCGGCGATATGCCTGATGTCTGAAGTGAACTGGCCAATGAAGTCCAACCCCCGACATTGCCAAGGCGTTGCTTTGTCCGGCTTTTGACGAAATGCGTGTGCCAGGGGCTTGTGATCCGTATAGATTGTGATACTCTTTGTAACACTTTTCCCCGGCCTCGTCCCGACGATCGGCGATAGTTATCGCGTTCGCCCGTTCCCGTGCGCGCATCCTAAAATCCAACCGAATTACTGCGGGCGCCAGCTAGCTTTTTATGGGCCAAAAGCTAACGGTAACCGAAACAACCGAAACAAAGGTAAGGAGGGGGGGTGCCCTGCCTTGCCCGAGGTCAGCCGACCTCAACGAACCTAAAATCCGACATATCCAAAAACAAGAGCACGAAAGGACAGGACGAGGGGGGTTGGAACTCGTCCTCGCGACAACACAAAATCCGTAAATTTATAAATCCCAAAAACCGGGGAGTCCGTACTCCCAAAACTAGAACGATAACCTCATTACCGTAAAACTACCCGCGAGAAGCTAGAAGCTGATGACGAATGGAACGGAAGCGGGAATACCTGGGTTGATCAGGATGCTAGGACGTGGAGAGAGGGCCAGGGTCCACGGATACGCGACTCTAATAACCGAAATCTAGACCGAGAAATGATACAGAGAACAGATCGTGGTTCGGGATACCGAGAGCATACTTGCGGGGTTCGGGGACGCTGAGGGCGACCTCTGAGAACATCTCGCCGAGAGAGCGACGTAAGATAGCGGAGTGCCGGGAGGCCGAAAGCGTGGGGATTACTCACCCAAAAGCACACTATCGAGAGCGTGCCGGGCCCACTAGGGTAGCCCTAAATGTAGAGAGCCTAACTGGGGAGAGGATGACTCTCACCCAGAGAACATCACCAGGAAGAAGATGTCCCTCACCTAGAGAACACCCCCCGAGGAGGGTATTGCCCTCACTCAGAGAGTGATCCCGGGGAGAGGATGATCCTCACCTATAGAGCGTAGAAAACCAATGCTGGGCATTGGGAGCCAGCTAAGGGCTCGAGAGAGAGCTGACAGTGGTCCGAACTGGGAGCCAGCCGAAGCGGCTCTGCCGAGTGAGTGGGCGGTGTCAGCAGTAGTGTCGATGTACCCCCACTCTCGACTACGGCTGAGTGAACTGCCGTGTGCCGGGACGTGCTGCCTTCGCCGCAGGGAGGATATCCCTGGCATTAGCCTCTCCTGGAGCGCGCCGAATTCGAACGTCGCCACTGATCCCTTCGAACAACCCCTTCGAAGGATCAGCCGCTCGAATGCCCATCCCATCTAACCTGGAGCGCTCATACGCCAGTATGAGTTCTCTGCTATATGCCGGCAAGTCTCGTAGGGGAGCTGGGAATGTTTCCACGTGTCTGCCCTGTGCTGTTGCCTGTCTTCAGGCCTCCTAACACCCTAAGCACTCGGACCCCAGGCCCCACACCCTTCGACGATTCGAGTGATTCCCGGGAAAGTGTCGAGATGGCAGAAGTTTTAGAGAACTTCACCCAAAATTTAGTTCAATGTGCGGGATTTCCGAAAATCCCGTTAGATCTTTCCCTCAAAAATGTGTGGAAAATGTACTATTGCCTCATAGACTGCCTCGAGCTCCCGACCGTAAGTGGCGTGATGACGATCTCTGAGAGCCAGCTTCCTGCTGAAGAAAGCGAGTTGCTGCCACCCATCAGGATGCTTTTGTTGTAGAACCGCATCCACTGCGTGGTCTGATGCATGGGTAAAGACTGCCCACTCGGCATCCATATTAGGGTGAGACAGATGAGTGGCCTCTGCGAGAACTTGCTTGCACTCGGCGAAGGCAGCGTCCATTTCCGGGTTCGAATCTACGGGATGCTTTCCTTTTACGGCAGGTCCTCGATGTGCCGCATTAAGAGGGGCGAGAATTCCTGCGGCGCCCTTGATGAATTTCCTGCAAAAATTGAGAGCGCCAAGGATACTGCGAAGCGATTTGACGTTGTCAGGTTATGAATAATCGAGAATTGCGTTTACCCGGTCTTGTGGTGGGCTGATCCCCTTGGAGTTGATGGTGTGACCAAGGAAAACCACTTCGGGTTTGCCAAGAACTGATTTTGCGACATTCATTACCAGGCCATAATTCTCCGGACGTTGAAACAGCAGTTTCAGATGGTCCAGATGTTGCTCAGGCGACTCAGAGGCAACGAGAATGTCGTCAATATACAGGAATAGGAATGGCAGGTCGCTGGTGACCTCGTATATCAACCGTTGAAACGTCTGAGCCGCGTTGCGTAGGCCAAAAGTCATGAATAGGAATTCGAATAATCCGAACGGCGTTATAATTGCCATCTTCTGTATGTCTTCGGCCGCCACCAGTATCTGGTGGAGTGCTTTAACGAGATCTATCGTCGAGAAAATTGAGGTTCCATGGAGATTCGCGGCGAAATCGTCAAGATAACGAGCTGGGTATTTATCTGGGATTGTCCTGTCGTTCAGGGCTCGATAATCACCACAAGGCCTTGTGTCTCCATTCTTCTTTGGAGGTAAAAGTAGAAGTGAATACCATGGTCCCTGTCCACGTCTAGCAATGCCGTGCTTCTGCATGTTTGAAAACTCAGCTTTTGCTATTTTGAGCATATCCGGTAAGAGACGTTTTGGTCTGGCCGATACCGGCGGGCCGGGAGTGGTCCTCAGGTGGTGTAACGTCGAGTGTTTAGTGTTCTGCAGGAGTCCCTCTGCTTTTGTGATGGAAGTGGCGAGTTCTCCTCGATTGTCTGAAGTCTGACCGAGAACGGCTCAAGTTTGACCAACTGTCCGTCAGACGTGAGACCCGTGGTGCTATCGATGAGTCTTTGATGCTTGAGGTCGGGCAGTAGACCGTAATGGTGGAGCAAATAAGCGCTGATAATAGGCCTTCTTACTTCAGCTTCGACAAAGCGCTATTTGATGTCTCGGCGCAAGCCGAGATCGAGCGAGACCGGGATGCAGCCATATGTGTTTGTCAACGTGTTATTGGCTGCGAACAGTTGATAGCCGGTGGTTTCCTTGTTGCGAGACTGACATTTTCGGGGGTATACGGAGACGTCAAAACCCGTATCCACAAGATACTGCTCTTCGGTGGATCTGTCGATAACAAAGAGGCGACGGGGTGATAAAGGAGAATCGCGTTCCGTCGCTAACGACTCCCGCTGTAGTTTCCCTGATGCTTGCAGCCTGGCAGGCAGTTGTGGGCTTTGTCTCCAAATCTGTAATGTAAAATGTAATGTAAAATTGTAAAATACCAACATGTGTCAAAATCCCCGGAAACCTTACGTGATTTGGAGCGTCTGCGAGAACCGTTGCGATCTTTGTGTCGCCCTTCCGAGCGTGTGTGTGAGCGCGAGCGTGACTCGCGCAACTGCATCGCTGCCACGGTCGCTGTTAGCTTCTCCATTTGAGCGATAAGTTTTGAATTGGCCGTGTTATCTGTTGAGGCCGTGATCGCTGAGGACTGCTGTGGTTGAAAAACCTCGTGAACCCTGTCCGCCAGCTTGGCTAAGCTGTCCAATGAGGCATTTTCCTGCGCCGCTAAGATTGCCCTCGTCTGCTCCGGGAGATGAGAAAGCCAACGTGTTTTCAAAACTTTCTCGTCGATACCTGGAACAAGAGCTTTCAAGTGTCTGAGATGTTTGGAAGGCTTGCGGCCCCCTAGGCTTTCGTTATCAAGCAACCGAATTAAATTTGCTGTTCTTAATTTGCTAAAACATCTAATTAATGCACTTTTAATTGTTTGGAACTGATTTGCGGCAGGTCTGGTAACAATTAAATCCTCGACATCGGCTGCGTACTGTGTGTCTATTAGAGGTACTGTTTTGTTATATTTCTCTGTTTCCGTGACGATGCCGAGATCTGCGAACTGCGTTTCCAATTGGGCGAACCAGAACTGTGGTTTCTCCGGGTCGAATGACCTTGCGATGATCCTGGGTTTCATTGCCGTTGCAGCTGCTGTCAATGCGTTGGCGGTTGTGATTTGCGGTATGCCGAGCGGCTGAGATTCGTCACCCGTTTGCGGCATTCTGAGTTACGCTATCAGTTATCACAAAAATATTTTGCTGACGGCGCTAATCAAAGGACGATAATTAATTGGTTGTTTGAATTTTTTTGGTGTGTGTTGCACTCTGGTGAAGTCGTTAAAAAGTCTTCACTTTACACTAACACAGCACAACGTCTTTCCGGTGCTCCGCAATGTGCCAGCGAGTGCGAGAGAGATACACAACACGGCACTTGAACTAGCCCCATGTGCCGAAACATTGACAAAATTAAAAATTAAACAGACGCAGCGCCACGCGGTGGGCGCTGCGTATAGTTGTCTTCGTTCCGCCATGACACTTTCATGCATGGCCTTCGCCATGACAGTATCTAGCCTATGCTTTTTTTGCCATAGGTTATTTTCCTCCATATACATTTTTATCTTGCAGATGTCGTTTCTACGGCCAAGTATCGGAGTAATCGTCTCGCGCATTGGCAAAATTTGCATGAGAGCGTCTGTAAAATCTCTGATCGATGGAGCAACGATAGCGCCACGAGGCGGACGCCGGCTATAGTTCTCAGTTTTCAACGATTTGTGATCGCGAACAGTTCTATTTTATAACAAAATTCATCTCAATAATTAGAAACAGTGATTATTAACCCAATGAGTGAAATGACACTTCCGAAGGAGATAATATTATTGAAATGTCCTTGAACAAATGGAATTTGGGACACACCTGGCCAGAATTCAAAGGTAAGTGAATATTTTTAGTAAAATTCAATTAATTAATACGCATTAATTAACAAGATATTCCTCATCATTTCATTCATTTCTTCGTTATTAGTTGTTAATTAAAAACTGTTGGACCGTTTACCCTGACGGACCTATTTGAGAGAGCATTCAGAGTCAATTGAGAGCTGGAATCAAGGGGTCAAAAATGTATTTCATGCCCGCGACTGTCTGATGTGTTGATGTAAGCAAAAATTGGCTATTGAATTTTTTTATTCTTGGAGACCTCTCAAAATAATCTGCCCTTTTTGGAGAATTGGGAATTCAATTTTTTTTAGTGTTCAAAAATACGATTTTTGATTCTCAATGGGTTCTCAATATGACCGGGTATGAGTCGTGCACATAATAATTGAACACATTTATGTTTGTGCACAGATGTAAAAATCAAATTAAATATGCACATTTGATTTTTAAACGTGCACATCCAATTTGAGCACAAGATTTCACTCTATTATGTTGCACACACTGTTATTTTTCTGCGTGCACATAATATATTATGTGTACAAAAAAATGCACACTCGAAATTCTAATTAACGTTTTTCATAAAAATCATACACATTGAATTAATTTAAAATAAAAAGTTGTGCACATATTTTTATTTACATAGTACAACCGAATTTTAGTTAGGCACCTATCGCTGAGCGACGTGCACAATTAAGATCTTGTCGTTTATTTTTCCGCACACCATTAATTAATAAGTAGTAGAATTGTGCACGGACTACGGTATACATAAAGCTCTAGGTGATGCGTGAAGATGTTTCCACAGTGTAGTTTTTATAACCCAGGGCCAGACCACTGCTGCTGTGAGAGCAAAACGTGCTCCCCACCTTTCTTATTGTGTAATAAAAGATAAAGAAAGCCCGTTGTAACGAGTGAACGACAAAGAGCGCGTAAACCTCGCCTCATTTGGCTCAGCCCGCTCCCGAGCTTGATTAGTGAGAGCTGGGAGCCTTAAGCACTTAAAGGAGCTACCTGCTTTAATTAGATTTTTCTCCCTCCTTGAGTCCTGGTTCAACTGATGCCGGCAGATAGCTACGGTGCCATCTAACGGTAGTTTTAAACTCTCCATCAATTTGAAGTATCAATATCGATTTTTGATTTAAAATAGGCAACAATATTAGGATTTTTTGTTTTTCTTTCAATGTTGTCGTGATAACGAATCACCCTTAACAATCATTTTGTGTCCAAACGATATTTGCAGCATTTCAATAAATGAAATAAAATGCTCTTCCAAAATTCTGATGTGGAGTGATAACTTTACCCAATCATTTCAAACCAATAATTCGTGGATGAATAGTCGTTGTTGAGAAAATGAATATAACCCTGATAATTATTCCAAAGGACGAGTAACTCCGGCCTGATCCCAGCCTGATTTCATAATTTCTTTAGGGCTGATTTGACATTGGTTTACGAGGCTATTGGTGAGGCTCGTCTCACCATGTGGTCCAGACAGAGAATCGAAAGGCTGAAACCACCAAGTCACACTCGGCACTTGAATTTTTTTCAACTATAACTATCATTTTATTCATTTTTTCAATTTATAACAATGACATTTATTTAATATGTAATAAGTCATCACATCACATTAATTCATGAACATAACAAAATCCTTAATAATAACAACAATAATTAGAAAATTGAAAAAAATCCGGTCTATTCTTGGTTGAACATTTCCATTAAAACTTGGTCCTCCCAGTCCAGTTCGATTTCCAAGTCGATTCTGTCATGCCACCTCTCTCCTCCCATCATATGCGGAGGTAAATAAGATTCAATCTCTCCTCTGCATAATGGGCATTTCCGCATGATCAAGCTCCGGACACATGAGACACATAGGCGATGGTTGCAGTGTTTTATTTTTTGGAGCTGCTTTCTTGAGTCGAATACACAGCATTCCTTTAAAAAATTAATGAAATGATGAGTTTTGATACTCGTGGAGAATGAGATAAAGTGGAATGGTCAGATGAAAACAAATATTATTGATTATTACAAGGTTTTTGAGTCCACAAGTAGTCACCAATGTAAATTAGCTACGGCCACTCTTAAGGTGAATTACAAACAATGTTAACAAACACCGTTGTTTGGGCTTGTTTCACCATTCAACTTTACTCGACTATCCTGTATATGATGAAGACAATATCATTCAAATCAAACAGTCCTAGTAATCACGGGGTTAGCGCCCGTCTTCAATGTTCCGCCAAGCTGAATACTATTCCAATAGGGTACAACTCGGATGGGAGCCATCTACTCTTGGGCTAACCCCATAGGACCACAGATACTCAACAAGACTGGCACATGCCTACTCTGTCCATTAAGTCAGTGATTCATAGACACAATAGAATTACTACGTGGCCAGCCAGTACATGGGCCGAATTTGTTATGGTTTCCCTTGTAGCCTCAGCCGAATGAGTGTCGACGAAAGGCTGATAACTAACGGTAACTATGATAAACCAGTACCAGAGCGCATATTAATTATAAAGGGAAGAGAATGGCCTAAAGGAATGAGGATGGCACCAAATTGAGAAAACACGTTCACGAATCCAACAGATGCAATAATAGTAAAAAAAAGTTATTAAAATGAAATAAGATTAATAAAGGCATCGTATTGCGAGTCGAAAACTACTGATGCCCACAATCCAAAATAACGAACTAGGTCATCAGCAATGGACACAAGACGCTTGAGGCATTCCCGTTCAACAGCGAAAGATTTTGTCATCAGGTTTCCATAGCAAAATGTCGCTTATTTGATCAAGAACAAAAGGTAGAGGTTTGCTTGAGGTTATCCTGGTCGGGCTACCATCCGCGATTTGACCAAGAAGAACAAAGTCTTTACCGCTTCATAGTGTTCTCATTTGCTCATAAGATTGTTATTATTTTACTTCAAGAGAACTATTCTTCAGTTTGTACTCGCAAATAGTGTTTCGCAAGTTTACGTCCCACAATTCTACACGACCGAAGCACGAACTCGGATCTTTATATACATGAGACAACCATTCTGTCTGTTGCATTAAGTCATCGGACATGATTTCAACTATGTTACACGAGTGGATGTGAAAGAAATAGAGTGTATTGTAACGGGTCCGTGTGGACTGCATAAAATTCCAAACATAGTTGATGTGCAAAGTATTTTCACATGTACATACTTCAGCGATACTGAGCAGGATACGAGTAGAATCTCATGTTAATGTTACGTCAACAGAGTTCATTGGGAAAATCTTGTGAAGATGATATCTAGCCTCCTTTATCCGCGAATGTATATGCCAAAATGTCAATTCCGCTTGAAAGATTTTCATGCACAAATTCTTCACCAATGTTAACAAACATAAGGTTAGAATTTCATGCAGATGTTCCGTCAAAAGCGTACATTTGAAAAAATCCTATTACCATGAAATCTATTCTATTCTACCCAGGAGCGTACATGACTACATGTGAATTCCGCTCTGACCAATAACAAACACCAATGAAAGTCGGTGCACGGTTATGCACAAGTCCTTCACCAATGCTGACAAACATAAAGTTAGAATTTCATCCTGATGTTTCGTCAAAAGCGTACATTTGAAAAAATCTTATTAAGCGGGGAGCCTGCTTTAGAGACTTCAAAAAATCGATTTTTTTTTGCATAAATCACTTTCAAAAATTATCCAAGAATATGTCGCCAAAATTTCATAATAAAATTCGGATTATTTCCGGAGATACAGGCGAAATAGTGAGCAAGCGTCGAGTAGGTATATATATATATATAGTAGGTATATATATATATATTATAATGAAAAGGGACTAACGGTCAGCTAACGGTGTCAGCTGGTTGGTGAGCTGGCTAACCTCGGCTATTATAAAGCTACATTTTCCTTTCCGGTTCAGTTTTGATTTGTCTGTCAGTACATGAGCATTATAAAAATATGAAGAGCTATCCGAAAACGAACAAATCTGCGAGTGAGCGTAGTGGAAGGCCACGGAAGCGCAAATTCCAAGGCAATCAATTTTTGAATGTTTCTTCATCGGACGATGGAGAAGCAAATACGAGCCGCAGTGAGCAGAAATTGGCATCTGTGACTACGGACGACATTATAGTTTATCCGTCTCATTGTTACCGCATAATTGAGTTTGTGTCTATGTTTTTGGCAATTTCGGAGTTGGTTATTTGCAATTTGTGTAAGGAAAGAATAACGTTCGCTGGAAGCAGCCATCGAGGTTTAGAACTTAAAATTATTTTGTCGTATCGCTGCGGTAAACGAGAAATTCAATCCGGACCGTTGATTCACACTGGCTACGAAATCAACAGAAGAATTGTGTTGGTCATGAGGCTTTTGGGTGTCGCACGAGAAGGCATGAACATTTTTTGTGGTCTAATGGATTTATCTCAAGGCATAGGTTTAGCAAAATCGACGTATGACAAAATCGTGGAACATGTGTATACAGCATCGAAAACGATATTTGAAAGTACGTGCAAGAGTGCTGTCGAAGAGGAAAAAAAACTAAATGTGCAAAATGAAAGACCAGCTGACCATTTGAAAGTTTCGGGCGATGGTGGAAGAAACGTGTATTCACTTCTCTTCTTTTTGTAACTACACTTATTGGCTAGTACAGTGGCAAAGTGATTGATCTCGATGTTAAAAACGGATATTGTCATACCTGTACTCTCAAGAAAAATACGTTGAACGACGACGAGTCTGAAGAATGGTATGAAACTCATAAAGAAAGTTGTTCTTCCAATCACGCAGGCTGCGCCGGAAAGATGCAAGTTGATTCGATCAACGAAATGTTCTCAAGATCCATCGAAAAATTTGGAGTAATGTATAGCAACTATATTGGCGACGGCAACTACAAAACATTTCTTGGCATCGTGAAGAATAATCCATAGGACGACAAGTGTACAGTGACCAAAAACAAGTGCGTGGGACACGTACAAAAGCGCATGGGTACTGGTCTCCGAAACAAGAGAAAAGAACAAAAACGCGGTGGAAAAAAGCGGCTCACAGAGACTGTAATAAAAAAACTAACAATGTATTACGGTCTCGCGATTCGAAGAAATTTAAACTCTGTAGAAGGTATGAGAAGTGCAATAATGGCGACACTTGATCATTATTGTTCTACAGATAAATTGCCTCGCCACGACAACTGTCCCGAAGGCACTCAAAGCTGGTGTGAATGGCGCAAAGCGGAAGCAGAGAATACTTTGGCTGATTTTAAACAACCACCGCGCTTAATTGACGACAATTGTGAAAAATATATTCGTCCTATATATGAGGAATTATCGAAGGACGATTTATTAACAAGGTGCTTGGGGGGACACACGCAGAATGCCAACGAATCATTCAATTCAACCTTGTGGTGCCTGACCCCCAAACACCTTCATTCAGAGGTTAAAATTGTCCAAATCGCTGCTTTCATCGCTGGAGGGATGTTTAATGAAGGCTACAATCTAATATTAAAGAGTATGCATTCATTAGACTGGAAAATTGGGCTCCAGTGCAAATATTTTTGCGATAATGCGGACGAGCAGCGCATCAGGCGTCAAAACAGGCGCTGCTCATTGGTGACCAAAGAGGCCAGAACAGCCCGACGAATGGAGGAATTGGCCGAAAACGAATTTTTTGAAGAGTCCGAAAGATAGTTATATGGAGCAGGAATCGCTGATTAGGATATTAATAGGGTAAGTTCAAGAAATTTACGATTTTTTGTCAGCGAAAACTTTGACACGCGATTTCTCGGTTTTCCATTTTCATGATTTTTTCAAATTGGCGGGCAAGATAGGAAAAAAACTAAACGTCCTATCGAAACGAATCAAAATGCGTTGTAGTTGGAATTAAATTCTCTCCTAGGTGAACCTAAAATACCTCAAGAGAGTTAACATTAATCCGGTTTTTAAACGATTTAAAGTCAATTTTTTTTTGTTTAGAATGCATTTTTTTTCAATCTTACAAAAATTGTTGAATTTTTCACTTTTTGTTGAATTTTCTTGGTTCACGTTGGAATTACACTATTGAAAATTGAAAATTTCTTTTGTTTTTTTGTTTCAGATGAAAATTGCGACCTGCATCTTGCCCGCCATACAGAAACTGCACACTCGAGGCGCCTCCGTAAATGTGGTCAAACATGAAGAATATCTCATGTAAAATAATAAAAAAATTTGAGAAGACTCTTCAGGTATATACAAATAAATCCTGGAAGTTTCATTTCAATCAAACATTTCTTTCCTTTACAAAAAAAATCTTGAAAATATACATTTTGTGACGCCTCTAAAGCAGGCTCCCCCCTTAATGACCATCACTTTAATCACCTGGGTTCATATCGCCCTCTCCGAAACCCATACTAGCAATTAGTTAGCAATAGATCAACTCCTACGTCCATTGTCTTATGGGCCATAGAGTCGATCATTTAACTCGCAGTATCGAACCAGCAGAGGGAATGGTAAGATGAAGTGTGGTTCAGCAGCTTCATCCCTTTTGGGATCCACATCAGCCTACTGTTTCCACTTTCCCGCTACGGTGTCCTCGCTAAAAGACTCGTTGTATATTTCCAACACAACGCCCGGTAATGGACTGGAGGCTTTGGTATTCTGACACAATTATCCACTACCAGCTAGAACTCCAATCCCCTTAATATGTGGGCAGTAGTAGTCGTCAACGAGTCAACCTAGCGATTAGCAAGCCTCTCAAATGGGGATGCACCTAGTAGGAGTTGAGACTCACTCCTTGGCGTTTCTACATGCGTCTTTATACGCCCTTGTCTTTGTCGGTCTATTTCTATCTTTTAGGATACGTATTTGTTCTCTCACTATCATTGAATGAATACTTACCTGTTTGTAGTGAAATAAACAACCACAGATTCTCGCTTGAGGGAAATTAGCTCTGAAACTATTGATCTGGGGCATTTCAAAATCTCCGGTTAGTGTTGTGACATTTTCTCTGTGAGAGGCTGTCCAATGCCTTCATGCATTAAAATAACACTCTGAGAACCATCATTACCAGTGACAGTGTCTTGATATAAATGCTGTAAAGGTGGGTAGTCCTGCAACATTTCTCCCAGCTCCAGTAAACTGGTTGGCGTTGGTGAACATGTGCTCTGCGGGTATTAGCCATTTTCTGCTTAAACTCACAATAGTACGAAAGGCTAGCAGCAATTGGACGATACCTAAAAATCAGTCAAGTCGTTTGGTTCAATCCCAATAAAACGGATGTATGACGAAGACCACTATAATCGAACTATTGTCCGAGAATCTGCCGGAACATTTTTTTTTACAAAAGGCCGCTTAGAACGAAATGAGTTATTTCGCTGCGAAAGTAATGAAACAACATCGACGATGGGCGTAGAAGTAACGATATTCCGATTCTGCGTGGAAGTTTAAACATCAAACATCATATTGTGATCAATAGTACCCTCTAACACTCATAGGAAAAGTGTGTTTTACTCTGAGAGGGTAGCGTGTAAACTCGTAATAGCGCAACTCCCCTCTTTCAAGTGATAAACCACTTCTACGCACTCGTACCGAAATATACTATTCCACTCACTCCTCTTTGGCCTTGATCCGATTGAATATTTCTTTTGGGTCTTCCCAACTCAAAGCTAACTGGAGAACTTCCTCCGTGAATTTCTCTCTCAGAGGTAGAAAATAATCCGGCTCATGCCCATGACCCTCGTTAATCGTTACAGGTTGATTGGCTAGATCGTGAAGAGAGTTCACATAGATCACAGCTCTGCACTGTTCCCGGTTCCTCAATGCGCAACGAAGAATCGTTCCTGAACCTCTGGGATCTCAGTGATACGTGTAACCTCCATGAAAATACCTAGTAGTATTGTTCTGCTTACCAGCCAAGCGTAACATCTTGTACTGTAGAAGTGTGAATCAGTCATTATTGAGAAATCATAAGAAAAATTATCCTGATTATCCTAATTCTGCCGCAAACCGTGGGGGGGTAAAAGTCACCACAATTTTCCCTTGGCGAGAAGGCCGGGCCTTAATTTCAAATGACATAATTATAATTGGAGCTAAAATACAATATATAAAATACGATTCATCTGTAATTACATGCATATGGAGAAAATTATTTTCTTGGGAGTAAAGGATAAATTAGAAACTATCATCGCGAATGTCATGCAGGAAAATGTCACGGCGAAAACTGTCACTTTTCAGGAAAAAAGTGTGCTAAACACTGCAAATATTTCAGTGACGATTAATCCTTTTAATTTTTGCCTTCAACGGGACTATTTGTTGAAAGAAAAACGATGAATAAGTTTGTTGGTCATTGTTTATCACTTTTCATAATTCCACAAACGATCAAATTTCTTAATTAGTGAGCAATTTATTGGTATGTCAAAAATGTAATAATGAAAAGGGTGAGGTTACGCTCAGAAAGAAGGATGGTTATTGCAATGGATGTTTCTTGATTAGTACAAATCATAAATTTCGAGCGACCCTAGGAAGGTCCAAAATTGTGAGACCAAGCGATACTATATTGGTTGGCCCCAATGGCCAAGCTGGATCCTCAGCTTTTCTCAATGTAATTAAGACCGGGATGAACGAGAGTGTTCACAAACGCTTGATTTTTCGAGTAAAACTTCTCTACATTGATGGTATTCTTTTCTTCATTTTCTGACTTTATTATTTATATTCTTCATTAATTTGAAATCAAACAAATTTTGGCAAGCTCTTGTTTCATGTTTGAAGGATATAACCTATTTGAATAATCAAAGCAAGGAAGATGAACAGCTGTTAAAAATATGGAATAAATTGACCGATGAAACTTCAAAAAAAGATTTTCTACAAAAATTACGAGAAAAAGTAATGGTCATTGCTGCGAAAATTCTCAAGTATGAAAAAATTTTTCTCGCTAACGATTCGACTTCCCTACAGAGAGAGAAAAATACTGGAAAAAATACGTAAAAAGTTCCGTCAAAATTCATGTGTGAAAGGTAAACGTGGGGCGAAATGTAAAATCGGAAAAAGTGCCGATCATTCAGAATATTTGACCACTCGGTCGGTAAAAAGAAACCTTTGGAGGTAGAAAAATAACGATACTCAGTTCCGTAAATTTTGCCGGGTGGCATGATCCGAACATAGACAATGATTCGCGATCGGGTATGACCAACAGTCGTACCAACGCTGCCTGGGAATTTTTCAATTCGGTCACGTAAAAATTACGGTACGTCACGTAAAATTCAAGTGAACCTAGATAATTTTTACTTCACGCGGAATAGTTTTAACCGGAACTGTGGGAAATTTTACAAGTTCATCAGAAATTAGGTGACTGTCACGTAAATTTTCCAGAGCAAATAATAAAGTTGACTGTTCGTCTCTCATTTTTTCCCAAATTCTCCAGTAAAAATCAAGGAAATGACACTCCAGCCCACGATTACGTGATTAGTCACGTAATTTTTCCTGGGTTTTTCTCTCCGTGTAGCAATTGCAATTTTAAGTAATGTAGCGTTAGGAAGAGGTGCAAACTTGTCATCAGACTGCGGTTTGATAGATAATAGGCATAATGATGTGATGATTTTACGCCCTATGCGCGATTTTAGCCGACAGGAGCTTTATTATTATCTAAGAATACGTGATATCAAGTGCATTGATGAGAAAGAATTAAAAGACAATCGGCCCCCTTTTATCCAAAAACTGACTGGAAAATTCGTGAGAAATTTGGAAGAACTATTTAGTGGTACAGTCTCGACGATTTTCAGAACGGGTGAAAAAATTGTTGCTGGTGAAGAAAATGATAAAGGGTGTGACTATATGCACGAGCCACGGGCCCACGGGTTTCAACCCGTCACTGTAATTACAGCGACGATCATTTTTCTCCGGCGACGGCTGAGGCCTGGAAAATCCCCGTGGTTTTTAATGACCTAGTCGTAGAAGTTACGGGCTCACGGGCGATTCTAAAAATCTCTAGGTTTCTTCATTACAATTGTTTACATTCGCGATTCTTGAGACATTAAGAAACCATTAATTACTTTATACGGGTTGCTAGAAGCAAAAAAAAAGTAATTAAATTAATAGACTATGCATACATTAATCGGTGAGACAGTGAAAGTGTTTTTTTTCAATAACTATCGATGGTTCAGTGCAGAATATATCTGAAGACGACCAATTTGATCTCCAGAGATCAAGAAGGTGCTAAGCTCTCTCAGTACTAGCTGATTTCGCCCTGACCGCCCTGATAATTCAGAAGATCATCCTCCAATACCTCTCGATTCTCTCTCGACATGGGTATCCAGGGTGATCCCATCCCAGAGACCAGAATGCCCCTGATATTAAAAAAAACACATTATTAAACTGCTCGAAGAGCTGTTCAATGATAGTGTCGCACCCCTCGTCTCAACACCATCATGAAGTGGGTCAAGATGAAGAGCAAAGCAAGAGCAAAGCAAGCAGAAGGAAAAATTCAACCTACGGAAGATGTCAATGCCCTGGATATCTCTTACTACTTGTAATATGAAAGAGTACAGAAAGTACGTGAAGGTGTTCAGGGTATGAGGTATCAGCACAACCCTGTTAAGCTCAGGTAGCTGGGACTGCACATTAACTGGTAAGTTCTGGATTTTTTTCTTAATCTGTGACTTAATTTATTTATTTTTTCTGCTCTAGGTAAAGCTCAACTGAGGACTGATTACGAAATGCAGAAACTTCCGAACTTCTTCAGGGACCTTGCAACATGATAGTAATTAAAAAAATTATCTTATAAATATTTATAAATAAATAATAAATCATTTCTCTAAATTTCTCATTTCTATAACTAATAGAAAATTTCTTTTTATTTTTTTAATAAATCAGAACAGTGCAAATTCTCATAATTCACTTAATTGAATACTTGTCATCTTGTGAAGATTGAGCAGGAGCAATGGCGCTATTTATCCTCAAGAAGTTATTTTTTTCCATCGGTAAATAGTTGTAAAAAACGTGTTTTCTAAATAAAAATTCTCCCAGTGGTGTCCACATCAACACGAACATTCCTCTAGTCCTTCATTTACATTTAGCACATAGCCATGCCTTCGATGGATGTTTCGTGAGTGATGTACATATCCAATCTATTTTTTTCAAACAGCCACTACACTCAATCGACTTGTCCTGCCAGGATTTCATACAAACCGCACGTGTCCAAGATTGGCTTTCCCTTTTCTCTGTGATAAGCCTTTCGAGGAATGAAAATCCATCAGATGTAAATAAATTTCGCATACTCTCCAGATTAATTATTCTGCTACACAGAGAACCCGGCAACTTTTGTGATGTCCAGTGAGTTTAATCTTCCTTGTGAATTAAATATTCCCCATTCATGGCATTTTCTATGAGCTCACTCAAGTAAAAGCCAGCCAAGGATCCCTCGAATTTGCCTATCCATTGGATTTTCACAAAAATGTTGAGAGAAGCGTTTATGTTTATAAAAACCATTTGTTGTGGATCCAACACCGCACGGTCTGCCAATGATTCTCCGCGCAACGGGCACCTGTATATCAGTTACATTCGGCAGAGAAAAATCATCAGGTGATGATTTTTCAGCTTCTGATAAGTCCTGCGTTGCGGGATTGCACGATTCAGTTGAGGCAGAGTTAATGACTGTGATTTTCACCTCATATCCAGCTCGCCACGCATTACCGAGTTCAAACAATGACATTATTCTGTTCTGGAATTGCAATCCGCATGAAGTACTTGAGGTATCAATCAAGTCTCCTGTAGCTTCAGTTGCTATTTTTCTATTATCACTCACTGATAAGGTCTTATTCTCAGCCAATCGCGATATCATTCGAGAAGCTGTATGGACAGGAACTTCTCTACTCGCAGTACTTTTGCCCAATCGACTGTGTTCCATTATATAGTCTTTGGTAAATCTCTTGTTGCACAATGATTTCTCAAATACTGGCAAATCCAGTGAACGACGAAAGGCAAAAATATGTTTGCACGGCAAGTCCCGTGTACGATGGAATATGCATGTGCAATTGTTAGCTGTAGCCTTCAGTAGACCTCGATGTTGAATGAGATAAGTCTTCGGCTCTTTTTCACACATAGTAAAATTGATTTTATTGCAGAGCTTCAATTGTTTTGTGACTTCATGCATCACAGTTCTCGAGAGATAAGTTGAATATTGTGCACTTACTTGTGTATGGTCTGTTGTGCATGTGTAAACAGGAGTCTTCAATATCTCCGTAGCAGTTTTCACATCACTTTCCTGATTGTAGGAGCTCATCATTGTAAAATATGAATCTGCGAAATTACATAGTGTACTGTCCCGCTCAGCCACCGTTTTAATTACTCGATTCATGCTCTCGAGTTGATTGGTTGTAAAATGACGGAAATTCTTATGAGTCATGTAGAAACGAGTCTACTCTTCCTTCATAGGGTGCCAATTACTGTGAAAATAGTCTTTGACACTCTCAGGTGCTTCGGTGATAAGTTTCTCATAATACTCCTTATATTCCTCCTTCGATGAAGAATATGCCAAATGTTGGAGCAACTCTTTGCATAAATTCTCGTCAGCTGACGACAACTTCAGTTTACGCAAAGCTTCACCGAAGGCTTTTAGAGTGTGAAACAGACACAGTAGGAAACGAATATTCGGGAACACCTCCTTAATAGCATACATCTCACTCATCTGCTTATCAGTCATGATTCCATGGAGTTTTTCGCAGGCTTCACTGTTTCCCTCTCTAAATTTTTGGGTGATCCACTTGATTGTATGTTTATCCTCGCAGGAAACCAGTGCTGATCCAACGATTTCTCCCCTCCCGATGCCAGATGCAACCAAGAACACATATAATACTAATTTCGTCTTTAATAGCCGATAAGTGCCATCCAGCAAAACAATTTCTGGCCACGCTGACATCGATTTTCTCATTGTTGAATTCGAAAAATATAAAGCTTTCAGCTATGAAATTTCATCACAAAGGATATGAACCGTACAATCTGGTGATCGAACAAAAAAAAATTAATATAAAAAATCAATGAACTATCTGATTTCTAAATTCTCACGATAATTCTATTTAATTACTTACCATATTTATCTTCCAATAATTGCACAAATGATTTTAGATCATTGCCACCTGGGTTCTTTAGTTTATATTCGATATTGGCGAGATCTTTCCCGCTAACAACGATTTTTTTTTTGATAATTCATTCCGTATCATCGGAAATGAACCACCCACTTTGATTTTCGCTACAACGTCCTTTTTTGTCCCAGGTGTCCGTTTCCGATGCATATATTTGTAAAGTTCCTATGACAAGTATGAAATAAAAAATAAATAAATCTGCTATGACTTTATAAATGCGATTATTACTCCATTTACATCTAAAACTTCATGATTGTGTGTCAGATGCACCGCACTGATGACTAGATGATCACGTTCTCCAAGTACGACTATTATCGAAAATTCACATCTCACTTTATACGGGCTGTAAAAAAAATCACCAGTGCTTCGTCATTCAATGTGTATTCCCAATTACGAAAAACAATCAACAATGGAAACAACGTATGTGGAGTTCGTCAATCCACTTACAGTAAAATGTTGAATTATAAATTTGGATATTCAATAAAATTTTATAATGAATATGATGGACATTTACCAAATTTTGTCAATGAAAAAACTAACTTGACGAATATACTACAATAGTAACAATTGGGAATCGATGATGCTGCAATCTTTCCCAATCAATTTATCTCCATATTTACGCGGAACTTATGTTATTGACTAAAGTTTAGAAATTAATTAGATTGTCGAGACTATTTAAAATTTTTTGCAAGACATATATCATCGCGCTGAACTCCCGCACGTGAGAGATACATGACTCATATACTTAACACGTGGAAAACAAAGAAAGAAGTACAGAAAAAATGGACTCAGTGTACGAGAATAGACTTTTTGCATCAGAGAACGAAGAGATGGAATTTTTATACCGGTTTCAACAGCAAGTGAAATATAGATTCTCAATTACGAGTAGTAAAACACTCGTATCTACGTTGACGAATTTGAAAACGATGAATAAAAAACAACTGAAAAAAGATGAGAAAATTTGCAATATTTCTTTGGAATATGACGAATTAACCATCAAGTGCACTCATAGCGGTGAATTCATCAGGGTTCCGAAAAACGTAAACAAAGAGAATCTTTGTGAGTCTATCCGATTTTTTTTACTCTTCATTGTTGTACCATCAGAATCAATTGTCAATGGTGTCTATTATTTCGTGATACAACTGTTCTAGAATCAAACGAACTAACTGCTCAGCTTTTATTAAATTAAGAACAACGCTAAATGGAAAAGAACGTCTGAGAATCACTAGTTTTCATCTCGACCATAATCATCATCCTGATACGGTATGTTTATTAATGCTTTTTGTATGCTCGTACATTGAATAATTTCGGCCAATTATAGACTTTTTTATATTTTATATTGTCTACTCTAGGATCAATCGGTTACAAGACATTTATTAAAAATGGAAAAAACAAGAATAAAAAATAAAAGTAAAAGAATAAGGGATATTGAAGATGCGGTCAATCAACTACCTCCGCAACTAAAATCACGTTTGACATCGCAAACTGTCATTGATCAAAAGATCGCATGCACTCCATTTTTAACATTACAAAATACTCCCCCCTTAAGGTGCCCATCACCATTGTCATCGGCCTTATTCTCAGGAGGAACTGCAGTTAATCGTCATGCATCCAACAAAGAAAGAGAACACGAAATTGGCGTAATTCTGGATTGTATCAAACAGAAATTACTTCAAGTTTCATCTGAGGAATTTACACCTCAATTGGAGATCATAAGGGCTCAATTTCCAATTCGAATTGATAATGTCTCTCAAGTCTCTCGTGATCATGAGATTGGCCAGTTACCAAGGGAGAACTACGAACCTTACTTGGACTGTTCATCTTGAAGCTCAACGGACGCCTGCAGCCTACTCAAAACATGCAGAGAGAATAGAGGCTTCCCCATCGTCTTCGGATTCCAAGCGTTCAAATTCAGATGCTGCAAAACTATATGGTGCTGAATTTTGCAACTTGATGTCATTGTCGCTGAATGACGAGCTTCGAGATGAGTTTGAGTTACTTCAATAATTTGTAGTTAACTTGGAGACCTCAATCGAAGGGCCTAACCCGAAGCCATCAGCTGAGGAAGCTCATTTAACGACAGCAAAAAAATTCAACTCTAATGTAAGTAGTGTCCTTGAAGAATTTGAAGCTTCAGAAGCAACGGGTGGAATCAGCCTCGGAAATATCCCTGTAAAGACCACTTTCGCGTCTTCTCGATCCCTACACATCACCACCCAATCTACCAATAGTGCCGAACAACAAAGCTTAGATAATGCAGCAGAATAATTAATCGAAAAAGTAATTTCTATTAACCCACTTTCACTAATGCAAAATGACGCTTGTGCACCAGAGGAACGCAAACTGGCGCCTCGTGAGAACTCCGATCCTGATGGAATTGATGAGGCTACAGTAGCTATAGTGAGACTTGATCACTCATATGCAGAGGAGAATGAGGAAATGAAAAATGACTCTGATGAATCAACTTCAAAAACTAATTTGGACAGTGTAACGATTCCATTTATCCACACATTAGGCAGACCTCGTCAACCTCGCAAAACTGCAATGGGGCAAAGACCACACACCAGCTCCAGACGACGAAATATTAATCCTGACAAATTTCTTGCCAAGTTGACTAATGAATTTGTCATAACAATTGAAAATCCCCATGAAACATCTGCAGCCGACTATGCCATGAAAAAACCGGTGAAAATGGTCAAATTCAGTGAGAAATCACCGCGCTTCCAAGCGCAACAAATTATTGCAACGATTGTCTCTTCTCCTTTACTTGAAAAAATTATTGATAAAGAGATAAAAATAACGAAGAATATGATTTCTTATGTGGAACCCACTGATTTGGATGACTGCATCGCTGCGGTGGAACTTGACTCTTTTCCTGAATATTTTGAAGACGAGGCGCTGAAATTGTTAAAGAAAGTGGTCAATAAGAAGAAAAAAATGAAGGCCTGGCGCTGTGCACTTTGTAAGAAAAAAGTGACAGCAAACTGTATTGAGTGTAACTCATGTCTACACTGGATCCATTTTAAGTGTGCAGGCCTCATAAGTGTTCCAGTAGAGGAAGAGAGCTGGTTCTGTTCACGCTGTTTAATAAATGAATCAAATTTTCCCTATAAATTTCATGAGCTATTTTTTTGGGTTGTTTTTGTAGTAAAACAAGCAAAATTCAGAATAAAAAAACAAAAGTTTGATGTGCCATATGAGAAATAATTTATTATTTATTTATAAATATCTATAAGATAGTTTTTTAAATTATGATGATGTTGCAAGGTCCCTGAAGAAGTTCGGACGGATTTTCTAATGATATTTCAAGAATCGCGACTAAACAATTGTAATAAATAAACCTAGGGATTGGAGTCCGACTGGAACGGTCGTAAGAGGTAGACGTGTTTACCCTCTTCGGTTTCACGAGGTTTACGTGTTGGTGACTGGGTATTATACGATTGTAGTATAATGCCCAGAAAAATATTTCGATTACGAAAACTACAAAAAAAGTAAAAGTGAAAGGGGGAAGGAGGGAAGTGATAGTCAGGCTAAAGCCGGACCCATCTAGGGGCTACAAGGAAGGGAAAAGAGGGGAAAAAAAAAATCACTTTTCCTGTTCTTTTTTCTCTTTCATTTAGTTCCTGACTCCACCGGGGAAGTCCTTTTGTTTTCCGAAGGCCCAATCGGGTGTGAGGAATAAAAAAAAAATGAGCAATAAAGGAGAAAATCAGACGACAAGTATGCTGTACTCACAAACTACAGAACAATCGAATCTACCAAAGAGAGAAGCCGCTATAGTTCTACCAGCAATCCAAGGAATTTCTTCTAGAGAATATACATTGGCAATGGGAGCATTAATTAGACCAAACGAACATAACATTTGTATCGACCATTTCGAATCGGAGAATTTTCTTCCAACTACACTTGGCTAGGGACTGCCCGGAAAACAACACACACACGGATGAGCTGAACGATCAAATCGAGATGACAACAACCGAAATTCAAGAACAAGTAAACACGGAAAACATGGAAAACAACTCACAGTTGCTCCCACCACCAAACAAAATCTCAAAGAAACGTGATCGCAGCCAAGCCAGCCTTTCCACAGAGCCTTCCCGACCATTGAAGAAAGCAGGAGAGATAGGGGAAAAGAACGCAGACACAAACTACGAACACTCACAACTGAGAACTGATTCCCCGATACCTGGCACTATAGAGGATATAAGTGAGGATGTTGATAAACAACTTGAACCGTTCAAAATACATGCTACCGAGACAGCTGAGGTATACCCGATAAACACCGAACAGCTGATCTCATTTCTGACCAGAGAATATGGTTCTGACAGGGCTATACCAATAGCTTTAAGCTTCACCCAGGATATACCAGCTCTATCTAAAATGCTGGAGAAGGTTACTAAGCACATTCAGGAGGGTAGACTGAAAAAAAGAATAAAGCGCATAATTAAGAAGCTGGGCAATCAAGAACCAGAACCTCAAACAGAGGGTCTCAGCGACCCGGAACAGAACTCAGAAGCTGGATCATGCAAGGCCACATCTGCAGTACATTCACTCACCTCAGTAGCCCCGTCATAACTCTTCCAACACTAATAGTAAAATGGCTGACACACAAAAATTAGGCAACCCCCTAAAACGTAACGTTGATCTCCGAATAAAAATCTGGAATGTGCGTAGTCTAAGTAGAATCAAGGAACGTATACCTATCATTCTGACAGAACTCGACATATTCGTGTGCCTAGAAACAAGGCTCAAGCCAAAAAATACCTCACACCTGCAATACCAATTTCCAGGATTCGTAACCTATCGAAGGGATGTAATTAACTCCAGTGGAGGAGGAACAATAATATTTGTGCGTAAAAATCTAGCCTTTACTAAAGTGAGCAACATAATTA
>NW_011887950.1:50037-55617 GCF_000806365.1 Fopius arisanus
GGAAAAAAATCAGACAGAAAATCTGCAATGGATGAGCCAAACGGATGCTGCCATGGACAAACTTAGTCCACCATTTGCACCTACAGATCCTGAGATAACTACACCAGGCCAGGAGAATGAGTCCCGAGAGGAACACATCGGGTATACAGAATTCAACATCGCGTTGAAATCCAGAAAAACGAAAAGCTCACCGGGAGTTGATGGTATAGACTATGTCATACTGAAAAAAATACCAATCAAGTACCAATTAATTCTCCTGGATCTATATAACGAAATGTTCAGCTTAGGGGCATATCCAAAAGCATGGAATAATCAATTCGTACTGTTCATACCCAAGGAAAACGGAAAAGGAGTCAGACCTATCACCCTGTCCTCATGCATATGCAAACTATTCGAGACAATAACCAAGAACAGACTTGACTGGTGGGTCGAACAGCAGAATCACTTGGGCAATACACAGACTGCATTCCGCAAAGGATCGTCATGTATGAACAACCTGGCAAACCTGTCACTCTCAGTGTCCCAGGCTCTGTCAACTCAGAAACACACAATTGCGGTGTTCCTAGATGTCCAAGGGGCATTTGATAATGTGAACTCTGACATTCTCATTGAGAAAATGGCCGCAATAAACTGTCCCTATAGCATACTGAAATTCATTCGATTTTTAACATACGAAAGAAAAGTCATCACTTCGACCTCTGGAGAAATACGGCACATACACAAAGGGGTTCCCCAGGGGAGAGTGCTCAGCCCGCTTCTATACTCAATATACGTCTCCAAGATCACCGAGAGGGTCCCAGCAGGAGTTAAAATATCGCAGTTTGCGGATGATACGGCGGTCTACTTTAGCAGTAAGAATCTTGAGGAATGCAGAGCAGAGACTCAAGCCGCCATACAGGCCATACAACAGAACTTACTACAACTGGGACTAGAGCTAGCTCCGCAAAAGACGCACATGCTGCATTTCAACACCCACAAAATGAAACCTGGCCAAACACAGATCTACATCAATGACCATAGAATTCTCTCCACCGCATCATGTCGATTCCTCGGAATTACCATCGACTATAAAATGACATTTACCCCACAAATAGAGAAGGTAGAAAAGAAAACACACCAAGCACTGAACATTATCAAATTTCTGAGGGGAACGTGGTGGGGCTCTGATCCTGCTACCTTGCTGATTTTGTACAAAAACTATGTACGGTCATGTCTAGACTATGGATTGGGTATTTACTATCCCACCTGTCAACATCAAGCACACAGATTAGAAAAGATTCAGTACCAGGCCATAAGAGCAATAATGGGCTATAGGAGGAGCACTCCCACCAATATATTACTAGGGGAAAGTAAACTAACAACAGTAAAAGAACGAGCAAAATACCTCATAAAAAACTTTCTAATCAAGGTGATGAGTAACAAAGGTCTCCAAATATGTAGCTCAATTGAAGATCACACAACAGCAAGAATCAGCATTAAAAAAAGACAAAATCGACTCCTACTAACATCCATCAAGGAGATCGAACCGATGATGGATCAGCTACAGAGAGAAGAGCGAATCAGTCTCTACTCACATCACTTACAAGACCTGATGACAGAGATACCAATTGACACCGAAACAGGCAGGGAAATAAAAGCTACGAGCATAACTGAGAAATGGGATGAAAGTTGGAAAAACATTCACAACAGTGCCTACTGTATCTTCACGGATGGGAGGAAGGTGGAAGGAGGAAAGTCTACGGGGTACGCCTGTGTCTGCCCACAATTGAACATAAGGCTGTCCAAAAGTATAAATAACAGGGCGTCAGTGTACACAGCAGAGTGCATGGCCATCAACGAAGCAATGAACATTGCTATCCAGCATCAAGAAAAAAAAATTCATATATTCTCGGATTGTCTCAGTGCACTGCAAGCGCTGGAACAGGTAAACCTAAACATGAGGACCAACGAGTACATTCACGAAATCCGAAAGAAATATAAAGAATTCCACCTAAATGCAGAATCGGATCATTCGCTAAAATTGCACTGGATACCATCTCATGTTGGGATCGCTGGGAATGAAGAAGCTGACAAACTGGCAAAGGAAGCTACAGGCAGTTCAGAACCGGACATAATCAGAGTGCCATACACGGACTTTGGAGAAACGTTCAAAAAAGAAGCCTACGAAGCCACAGTGGAAATCATCGAGACGGCAGGAAAAGACAAGGGCAAGGGGTATTTTGCAAATTTCTATAAGAGAAACAAGAAACCCTGGTTCTCAAAACTCCGCAAACTCAAACGAGAGCAAATTGTTTGGATCAACAGAGCCAGGGCAAATCATGTAAATACAGCCAGTTCACTTCACCGCATCCACATAGCCGATTCTGAGAAATGCTCCTGCGGGCACCCTACTGAAGATCTAAATCACATCTTCTTTGAATGCAGTAAATTCGATTCACAAAGGAAAAATCTAATGGAAAATCTGAAGAAATGGGTCCAATTCCCGATACATATCAACTCCATCCTCATCAGCCTGGACCCGAGAGTTTTGACAGCAATGGGAGGATACTTGAAACAATGTGAATTAAAGATATAACAATTGATATCTATTGACTAATCAGTATATGTAGATATGTAGATTCGCTAATAAACCCAAATGGGGTTTCTAAAGCATTAAATAAAAAAAAAAAAAAAAAAAACCTAGGGATTTTTGGAATCACCCGTGAGGCCGTAACTTCTACGACTAGGTAATTAAAAGCCACGTGGATTTTCCAGGCGTCAGCCGTTGCCGGAGAAAAATGACCGTCGCTGTAATTACAATGACGGGTTGAAACCCGTGGGCCCGTGGCTCGTGCATGTAGCCACACCGAATGATAAAAGTAAGATTTCAACCGAGCAAGAGTGTATAGTTTGTAATTATTGTCTAGATCAGGCATGGGCAATCTCCAGGTAGCTCGGAGCAGAGCCATAAACTCGAAGTAGAAATCCAATAAAGTTTACAACCATTTCAATAATAAGGGTCTTAGTACTAGCATAGTGGGGGCAGTAGTGGGGGCTTCACAGGTACTAAGGTGGGGAGTATCCCATGAAGCATCTGGCAGGAATTTATCCTTCGGAAGGGAAAAACTCGTCGCGCATTTGATTATTTTTTAATGCACACATGAAAAAAAATTGAAATTTTTCTCATCGACTTATTTCTCTGCTTTTCCTTCACTTGAGTCTCATTTCTCCTCTTTTCCTTTTCTTAAGCGTCACCCCCACTTCGGTTGATCTCAGCGGAGGAGAAGGGCCTTTACGACCTGGGTCATAAAGGCCCATCACCCGATACAATGGGATTTCGTCTACCCTTTGTTACGCACTAATAGAGGTCAGGAGCACGACTTGCTCTCAGAGCAGAGTTTGCCCAGCCCTGGTCTAGATACGATTCCCATTGATGGTTTAACTTCAAGTATTGATGCTAAAAACTTTTCAAAAATTGTATCTGCGGAGAGTGTAAACGGTGAATGGAATTTGGACAAATTGATGAAAATATCGCCAGAAAATAAAAAAAATGTACAATAGTATAGGTGTCAGGATTGCAGATGTAATAATATACAGCCACTTAATGATAATATTAAGTATGAACAGATTAGACAGTTATTATGCTATGCCTGTCAATCAATTTTCAATGATAATTTGACTCTGCACCAACTACCTTTTTACATGGTAAAATGTGTTGGTACAAAATGACAGCACGAGGATATTGCTGCCGAAATTCGAGAATTTTTGTTGTAAGTTAAGCCTGCTAATGAAAATAAATCTTTTATCGTTGTATAATTTGTAATGTAATTTCTATACGAGATATCCTCTTGGCATCAGCATCAGATCCCTCGCTCTTCTGCTTCCTGAGAACGCCACCGCCACATTTACCATCAGTTTTATCCCCAAATTTTTCACCTCTGCTCGTCCTTGGTGAACGTTCCTTGGCGCTCCTGCTCCTCTGGCTGACCCTCACTCGCTTGAACTTCCTCAACTCTCCACGTCTCCTTCTCCACCTCCAGGGGCTGACTATTTTTATTCTTCACAAAAGTCGAGAAATTCCTGCCCAATCCATCCTCAAATCGCATCTTTAGGTTTATCTCAGCACCAGACTCATGAGAAACTAAACTAATCGTCTCATAATCCAGAAGTGATTCATCTGTTTTAGTTTCACTGAGGGTATGAAGAACGAAATTAGCATTTTTCTCAAGCATCGTCTGCATTTTCTCTGATGTTCCCTCCTGGGACTCTTCAGTATTACTCTGACTCTGGGTCTGTCCAAGTGCTCGTCTAGCCATTATTCCAACAGGCAATGATTTTTTTCTACCACCTCGAGTCTTGAAAAGAGCTGATGGAAGAGATGTTGATGTTGTGTGATCTCGAATAACTGGATTATCCAGAATTTCAGGACCTGCGTAGCTGTTGGTCAGTGATATCAAGCTGTTCATGGTTGATGGTGGTTTTATAGAATCGAGATCGTGATTCGTTAGACTCATTACTCTCAACACAGTATTGACAGCTTCAGCGAGTCTGAATGCCTCTTGCTCGTTTATTTTTGATGTTGTCATGCTGCTGTGATCGTTATAGGAGATTTTTGATGTCTGCGTGTCCTCAGTATAACTCTTGAAGGAAGCAACTAGAGGAACACTCATGCTGATTGTTAGAAATGAGTTGTCGTTTGGGGAGTCTTCATTCCAGGTGTCACTCTGGATGCTCTGCTTCATCGCTGATAATTCACCTTCTCTCATAGCTTCAGTCTGCTGAACGAGAGTCGCTGTCAGACGATCTAACGAAGCAATCATAGCATCTGGATCTCGCTGACGTCGATATTCGTCCTCGTGGACGTCTTCCAGTGGAATATCTGAAGAAATCTTCTTGGTTTTTGATACTGCTGATCCATCAGTCTGAGCTGTATCTCCATTCTCAGAGGGATCCGATGGCTCGCTCAATCCAATCGTCTCTACATTCCCAGAGCTCGATTTTATGCAGAACTCCAGCAGCACTTGCTCTGATCTCTCCACAGAGTCGTAAGAGTCAATGCTCACAGGACCAATAGCATCTGGATTCTCTGATTTAATTTCCCAAGCACTTTCGTGGCTCTCAGCTATCACAGTCCCTTCGTTTTGAGGATTTTTCTCATCTTCAAACGTAATCCTCGACTATTCCAGGTTGTCGACCTCAGACAATACGTTATTGTGAACTTGATGTAAGACAGTACTCGTTTGATATCTGACTAAATTAGTCTCCCTGGATTTATCGAGACTGTCCCTTCTGAATGATTGTCTGTGACGATTATTCTGCATTCCAACGTGAATGCATGCAGCCAGCAAGTCCTCAGACTCAAAACTCAGAGTCAGACTCAGAGTCCTTACAGACTCAAGTTTGTCAGCGAGGATGAGGCTCAGGATTTTATACTACACGTGCGTGAAATCCGCCCGGTTTCAGTTGAGTATCGACGCATAGAAAGTGGCGGGTTTCACACTGTAGTGCAATATCATCGATTCCACATATCAATTGCGCATCGACTCATGAGATTTCCCAGTCTTTTGTTGTTATCGTCGTTATCTCTAATATCCTGACGTA
>NW_011887950.1:56237-74170 GCF_000806365.1 Fopius arisanus
GTGCAAATGTTGTTTTTCTCATCTGTCAATTACAGGTAGCACTAATTTTTGGTCTCAACGGGGCGTGTCGACGTCATGAGCTGCATGAAATGACCATGAGTAGGTTGCAAGATTTTGGGAACTACTATCACATTTCTTGGCCAAAATCAGAAGTGAAAAATTCCAAAGACCGATCTTTCTCCGTAGTGCAACCATTGTATCATGTCGTCAAAAAGTATATTGATAGCAGACCTTCGGATTGTAAATTGAACGAAATTTTTTTGACTTATCGAGATGGTAAATGTATTAATCAACCCATAGGAATTAATACTCTCGGTAGCTTCCCCAAGAAAATTGCCGAATTCCTCCAACTCCCAGATGTAAACGCCTATACAGGCCATGCTCTTCGGAGAACCTCTGCTACAGTATTCGCAAATGCAGGAGGCACTGTGTTAGGTTTAAAAGAGCTTGGGGGCTGGAACTCCGACAAAGTTGCTCAATCATACGTGGGTAAATCATTATTCAACAAAAAAAAACACAAGTGCTACGATAACAAACGCTATCATGGGTACGGAACATGCTGAGCCTTCCATATCTGGTGGCAACTCCAGCTGCGACAATTTCCCACAACAAACTCCATTGCCTCTCCATAAAGACACTGTAGTTTCCACTGAATCAAAAGCACCATTGGCAAACGTCGATAATTTACAAACTCAAAATAATTCGGCAATGCATGCTGCGCATTTACCAAAATCATCAACATTGAAAAAAACAATTGAAAAAAAAGAAAATATAAACGTATCTGAAGTCTTGGAGAAATTGGCTGCCAATGCGAACGTCACACTCAATTTCAATAATTGCACGAATATAACTATTAATATAAACAAATAAAAATACTGTTCTTTCTTTTTCCTCAACTTTGAAATCTTTTTCTTACTGTTTATTACTAAAGTTTCAAGTATAGTTCATATAGAAAATATTGTTTGAAAATAAATTTTCAACTAGTCATCCAATATATGCCTTCGAATTTGATTTTTTTATTGGTTTTGCAAATTTTTCTTACTAAATGAATCGTCTAAATTGTTTTTTATTTTTCATTTTCATTTTGATGTTTACTTTTTGAATGGGGGGCTACCCTGGATATGCATACGCACTCATAGTATAAAATAGTATACGAAACAAGTGCGGGGAGCAAGCAGTTACCTACTCGGGCGGCTTCGCCGGCCTCGTGCGAAACCGCTTGCTTCCGGCACTTGTTTCGTAATGTACTATTTCGGTGAACTTCAAAGATGGACAAGAGTGCGCCAGGTAGGCTGGCATTAGTGAATTAACTTACTACGAGGAGAACGAGGAGAATGATGAAGAGGAGTGAGTGGGTATATTATAATTGGGTAGGGTGATTTATTTTTATTCATTTTGTATTTTTAATGCAATACAATTTAAAACAATTAAAAACAAAATATAATTTGAAATGCCATCACGATCTGCACATAATGGAGCTGTAATTAAAGAAAAAATTTTATTTGTAACACAGAAAAAAAAACACCAATGAAAAAAAGTATCAGGTAATAAAAATTCCATACTTACATCATTCCACAGCGACGCAGCCATCCTCATTCTGCATTCTTTCCAAATTCTCCTCAAAAAATGCATCACAGTGTGGACAAAGTAATGCTGGCCTAATTTTTTGGAGTTCCAGCATGCACTTGCAGCACTTACGGAAGGGAAATTGTCTGGGCTTCCCCACCATGCTATGGTGTCGCACCTTCGCGAATTTGGTGCACATTGAGCCACATTCAATTGCACATCCTGCACAATAAATGAGCCCGCCGAAAACATAATAAGTAAGGCGTTGACAGTAAAAATGCCCGATTGTCTTGAGGCACGAAGCCATTTTCCTAATGTCCTCGTTTATGCGTTTATTAACGCATGGGAGGGAATTGTGACTGTCAATTATTCTAGTGAGTTTATTCACAAAAATAATTGACAGTCACATTTCCCTCCCACTACGTGAATACAACGCAGTAAACGAGGAAATTACGAAAATGGCTTGGTGCCTCAAGACAATCGGGCATTTTTACTGTCAACGCCTTACTTATTGTGTTTTCGGCGGGCGAATTTATTGTTCGGCATGTGTAGCTCAATGTGGCTCAATGTGCACTCAATTCGCGAAGGTGCGACGTCACAGCATGGTGGGAAAGCCAAGAACATTTCCCTCCCGCAAATGCTGTAAGTGCATGCTGGAATTGCAAAAAATTCAGCCAGCATCACTTTGTCCGCAATGCGATGCATTTTTCTGGTGGGTAGCTCGAATACATTATCAATAGCAGTCCACGTGCAGCTGTCCCCCTGTATCCTAACCTCGGTCTCCATGCTGATGAGAGTGCTGCAAACAACTTGTCCAGACATAGTCTCGAAGATAATCCACACTACAGCGTGGATATAGTGTGTATGTTGCGTGGGTGCTATTTTTCAATAAAATATAACGAGAATTAAAAAAAAAACGGATGAAAAAATGATGTGGGATCGATTATTTGATGCATCTGAAAATGTTTAGTGAATTTTTTTCGGCTAATTATGCAAAATTAATAATAGATCTAGTATTAATTTTAATTATTATTATTAATTATTAATTATTATAGATCTATTATTAATTTTGCATAATTATCCGAAAATAATTCACTGAACATTGTCAGATGCATCAAATAATCCATCCCACATAATTTTATTATTAATTATTTTATCGAAAAATAGCATCCACGCAACATGCACACTATATCCACGCTGTAGTCTGGATTATATTCGAGACTATGCCTGGACAAGTTGTCTGTAGCACTCTCATCAGCATTCTCGTTATATTTTGTCGAAAAATAGCATCCACGCAACATCCACACTACAGCGTGGATATAGTGTGGATGTTACCTGGATGCTATTTTTTGATAAAATATAACGAGAATTCAATAAAAAAGGATGAAAAAATGATGTGGGATGGATTATTTGATGCATCTGAAAATGTTTAGTGAATTATTTTCGGATAATTATGATCTATAATAATTAATAATAGATCTATTATTAATTTTGCATAATTATCCGAAAATAATTCACTAAACATTTTCAGATGCATCAAATAATCAATCCCACATCATTTTTTCATGCGTTTTTATTGAATTCTCGTTGTATTTTATCGAAAAGTAGCATCCACGCTGTCCATTTTCACTGGATCCTTCTGGCTTCTGTACGTCGAAGAGGGGTATATCGGGCTCTTGGCATCCAAGACAGCCAAGACAGTCGCTCTTCTGCTTGTAAGCGTAGAAATTCTCAGGCAACTTGAGCTTGAGAGCTGCGTCCTTCTCCTCATCAGTTACGTTGAGCTTCTAAACCACCTGAATATCCTGTCCTGAGCCGACACTGCATGACTTGGAGGTCCTCTGGATCTCCTCCTTTGATCCAGAATCATAGACAATGGCTTCCTCCACAGAAATTTTAAATTGCTCAGCAATATCTGGCGTCTTGAATCTGCAGGCAAGCTGGACATACTCGATCTTATTATCACTGTAGTCAGCAGCATTCCACACGCAGCTTTTATCGTCCTTGGCTGTCAGCTCCATATCATCTGGCACCAGGTGATTCAGGCACAACTTGAGTGTCTTCTCTCCTCTCATCACAAGTCTCAATTTATTTACTCTCCGAGTCCTCGCCCTTTCCCCTCCTTCGAGTTACCATCGAATCTGAATAATTTAGCACGATGTGTGTACAAAATTTCCTCGTTCTCCTCAACAGTTTTTACTTCGATCTTCTCACGAAGCGGAATAACCGGTGCAAGGTAAACGTCTTCTCTCTCTGGGACCTCATCCTCACTGTCATCAGTACCTGGTGACTTGACAGATGATTTTCCTGGAAATAGGAAGTCAAAGGATTTGTCAGGGGATCCAAAAGCAAATGATCAATGCTATGGGTAGTAAAGGTACATTCCTGAGTATTTGGCTGGAAGGCTAGGAAAGTCTTGGCATCAGATATCGCTTTATCGTGATTTGGCATTCGAACATTGAAACCGTAGGTCGCACCAAATTGGTTATTATTGAGAACACTTGGTATGGGTATACAAAAATTAATAGTTAGCCCATAGCTGTTTTGGCTCATATTATTATGTTATAATTTTTCTCAGAACAGCATCAGGATAAGGAGAACAGTTTATATAAACAAAAACAGAAAGAGATGAATGAACAAGGGCCTTTTGTAAAATGGGGTCAGAGCGTGAAAACTAGAGAAAGTTTAAATCTAAGCCTAATTGGTTTTTATTATTATTCACTAATTCCTTTCCATAATCCAATAGTTATCAATTAATTAAATTGATTTACGAACTTTCGCGATGTTTTAAATATTTAATTTTTAACTCGGACATATAAAGACAATTTAAAGTACTTACTGCGGCGCTTAAAAAAATATCTACACAGCCTTTCAAATATTTCCTATTTATCCCTTGCGAAATGGATCCGCGGCCTAGAAAATATTGACAATATTTTTTATAGACTAAAGCACTAAATATATGAATTTAAAAACATAACAATTTCATTATTTACTTACCAGTTTCAGCAAATTTATTTAACGATTGAAAACTGTCACTTTGATGAAAATTACAGATCAATCAAATAAGACAAAACACGGGAATTCGAATTTGCGCGTCTGGTGAAGTTTATGTGCACGACTAATTACATGCACATAATCTACAACGCGTATTCTTTTTGTGCTCGGTAAAGCCTTATACGTGTACAAATAAAATGTGTTTTCGTTGTGCAATAAAAATTATGTGCATAACTTTTTATATTAAATTACTTCGATGTGTACGATTTTTATGAAATACATTAATTTTTAATTCGAGTGTACATTTTGTAGTACACATCTTATCATATGTGCACGCAGAAAAATAAAACTGTGTAAGACATAGAAGCGCGTAACCTTGTGCACAAATCGGATGTGCACGTTTAAAAATCAAATGTGCATATTTCAATTGATTTTTATATCTGTGCACAAACATAAATGTGTTCAATTATTATGAGCACGGCTCATACCCTGTCTTAGAGCGGGTGATGTGTACGCCTCTTTCAAGTTCTCCTGATTTTGCTGATCCTGGGCATCACATGCTGGTAAATGTTGAGTGGGACAGCATATTCTTTCAATCTCCGTCGGGACATTCCACACTCCATAGTGAACTCTGAAAAATTGCAATGAAAATAGTCACTGCTGACTGACAAGTCAAAGTGCATCTGTTTGACCTCTTGAGACAAAAAATTCACCGGGGAACGTAAAATCATTGAGTGAGAAATGTAAGCTACACACTCGGGAATTTTTCACAATTTTCTCCGGTTTCAATAATTTAATCCAAGTTTCTCGTACATCAATTTCGATTGCACTTTTGAGGTCATTCGGTTCTGTGAGTGAATATTTTCGATTTGGTTATGGAATTCAGTGAAAACTCAATTCTGGATGATTCACTGATGTACTGAAATATCCTCTGGCACAACATTTCTTCTGGAATATTTTCACTTTGCGTTGTACCGAATTACTTTCCAATGAGTACTCCATTTTTCGGAGCAACTGATCAAAGCAACTAAACAAATGGAGCGCGCGTCAGATACCATCGAACAGCCATTTTTTTCAGTGTGGGTTATGTCCACTAGGTATCGCATTCATTTATAGCGTCTCCAATTGCCATGAGGACATCCCCGACCACGCCAGACATTGTCGCGAGGATTTTCGGCAGGATTTTGGGAGGATAGAGAGCCAAAAGAACCGGGATACTGACTTTTCTCGCGGTGGGTTTCGTGGGTTAAATTATGCTGGGATGTTTTGTTTTTTTTTTTTAACTCTCGTCCGATGCTCAAATTATCGGTGTTAAACGCGGTATAGAATGCTCTGTGTGGGTGAGCTAAGTGAATTGAATAGCTTCTAATAGCCTGCCGTGTCTTCTTTTTTTTCCGTTGCATAATACGTCATGCCACGCAATGGCGGATTTTTCACGGGAAACACCGTTGTTCCCATTGCCATGATTTTCGAGGATTAAAGTGGCGATCCTGGAACACGCCAAAATTCGTGAAATTTACAGTAGAGGCGTATAGAGCGCCATGCAGGGCACATTTCCACAGGTTTTGCCTCTCGTAGTTCTCGGGCTGGAGAATGATCTATCTGTGAGTTATCTTACGACTTGTCGTTTTTTTTATATTCCATTTTCCTTTGTTTCTTTGCCAGATGACCATACGATTGCACCCCACCTAAAAATGTGCCTCTCCTATCGTTACTATCGGTTCCATCCATGTAGTGTCGTTAATATTTTCACAAGTACTTGTCACTCTCTGGGCGGGTTGCATGGTTTTTGTTTGTATCGAGCCTGATCATGAAAACACGTTATTTTCCGCTTTTTCTTTTCGTTGTATTAGTGCGGTTTTGCACGCCCTGCCACCGGGAAACCCTCAACGGTATTTTCGCTGCCATGCACCACTCGGAACTTTCGTTATGTAATGTTTGATTATTTCTTCCCTTTCTCTACAATGTCTCGGAATACTGCTCTCATTTCTCATGCGCATTTAATGTGAGCATCTGTCCGGTAACTTCTTTTTTTTGCCGGTTCACCACGGATATCTTTTTTGTAGTGTTCTGTTTTCTTCTATTTCCTAGTTTCTTGTGTTTTGAACCTAATACCTAACGGTCCGACTTCTTTCCTTTTCTTCTTCTTATCCTTTAAGTTTCCCGATGCCCTGAACCTAGTTTCCACCTCGACCTCTCTCCCCACACCCTCGTCCTGAGCGGCGCAGGCAATTACCATCTTCCTTCCGACCCAATTAATTTCAATTTACATTTTCAGATTCGTTTTCGAGCATCAACTGTTCCGTTTCGTTTTCGACTGGGGTTCGTTACTTCCGCTCCAAGAGTGTCTGGCGCCCATACGATTTTTTTTGCTGGTCGAGGGGATAATGGCGGATACTATTCGATTTCTCAGTTAGGAAAAATTGGCCATGTTACAGGTTATGTTAATGAAAGGCGTTTGTCGCACATAGACACAAAAATAATATCAATGATGGCAATAATAATATTATAAAACTTAGAATAACTACTAATAATAATAACGTCCAAAAGAAGCACGTAAATCCGACGCATTGTCTTCGTAGAGAGGTGAGAGAAAGCTCCAGATGCGTCAAAATGGAGTAGAAAACAAAATAAAATAATACTTAGTGAAGTGGTACATACGAAAGTCTGATTTCAAAGGTAAAATACTTTTAAAAAGTCTCGAGCAAAAGTTACTAAGAATAGGAAGATACTGGCTAAAGTTGCAGGCAATTCTCACTCTACTATTGTTGATAATGTTTAATCAAGGAATGCTAAAATATCACACGGTTTTTTGGCATATTGTGAGAGAGTGAGAGAGAATGGGACTAAAGTGCCAGTCGCATAAAAGACAATTTTTTGAAGAAAGAATTTAATGGCCAATCCAATCGATTCATACCTCACACCCATCAAACCTACCGTTCATACGAGAAACGACCAATCATGAATACACTTTATTCCTGAAATTGGGCACTTACGTCCCGTTGCTATGCTCAAAGACTCATCGGTATGTGCTCTTTAGACATGTGCCAAACTTTTCAGCTCCTAAAGGTATTTGGTGGACAAATTTACTATTTTTTTCTTTTTCTTCTTCTTCATCTGAGCAAAAAGGCCAATACTTCGATTTCAGTTATTTAATGTTTGTGATTGGGACATCATTGTGGGGGGGTAGGAACGAGAAATCCTTGTGGTAAGCACTTCCATTATGTGAGGGTGCTGGTGGTATCGATGGTACCGTGCATGGTATGCTCGAATGATAGTAAAAAAGACCGTATATGATGCTGTTCCACTAAGCATTCCTTTGGCAAAGAACAACATTCTATGGAGCTGGAAGAAATCAATAGATACGTGATGAGTAACCAAGTTTTCAAATAAATGCAGCTTGGTGAAGTTGTTAGTAGACATAACTAGGACACATGCAACACATTAGAAACAACGGAGAAACTCATAATAAGAGCAACGCCGGGGCCAGAATAATGTGTTGCGGACGCCGCAGTCAGTACGGTTAAGATTTATTTTATAAATATTCGGAAAATTTGGTCTAACCACAAAAATCATCCCATGCAATAGCGAGGAATATCGATATGACCAGCCTAAATGCCGATTATGCGAAGTGATCACAATAAAAGAGACCACCTAGCAGGTATTCAAGTGGCCGTCATTATGACCTGAAAAGCGTCAAGGAGTGACCATCAAGGCGACAACACCTGGAAACCACGAATCATCAAAAAGAAGCCACACAATTGCTGAAAGGCACAGCTAAGGAGACCCTTTTCACTCCATTGAATTTTAAATAACATAAACAACCCTCCAATGGTAATCGCACATGGGAGCTGCCCCAAAGAATTAAAAATGTCGGCAATTCAGAGATGGACCACCTCAGCCACGGGTTTGCCGATATCGACAAAGGAAAAGGCAGGCCAATAGGGGGTACATCTGCTCCGAGTGCCTCCCCCATTGGTTACAGGGGGTTGGCCGGGACCATGACGTCACCTGCACCCCATACCTAACAAAAGTTATGAGGTGGCTCCCAGGGATTGGCACAATTCACCAGATGATTTCTTGTTGTCCAAACAAGGGGACATCTCCAGCCTCAAAGGGTCCACTTCATTTTACACGCGAGGCTTCTAATGAACAATAGTTATCCATCGTCAAAGGAGGTGTCAAATTTATGGGCCATGAAAGTCAAAAAGACGCGTAAACATGCCACGTTTGATATTAGAAGAAGAACATTAATTAGAGAGAGGCCAATGCGCGCTCGTCCCCTCTTTCTCTCAAAAACTTCTCCCGCACCTGGGGAAATGGGGGGTAGCATCAGGGTGAGGGTACATTGCCCAGAAACATCCCTTTTGAATACATTGTTAATCACATGAAGAGTCCTCCCACCATACCTCAAAAAACGTTAGAGGACGAAATCACAACATGCCAACGGCTGTAGAGGAATCACGCCCGAACAGTATATAAAGGGCGGTTTTTCGCCAAATAAAGTCAGTCTAAATTAAATCTTCGACTCGTGATCTTCAAGTGGTATCCTGCTCGTCATCCAGTTCAACATTCGAGGCCCAGTCTTCAAAAGAGCAACTCTACCATCCTCTGACGTCACTACTGGGGAACAGTCCAAGCGTACAACTCGACTCTTCTCGCAACCCCAGATCGAGTGCGCGGCTTTAATCACTACCAACGAGTCCAAAGTAAAATTTCAACTCTTGGTTATTAAGGAGGGGCCCTGCTCATTAATAAAGCTGACCCTTCAAGATCCGTCTGTTGGGAAACAGCTCCGCAGCATCGCCCACTTTCATCTACATTAAGTTGACAACACAATTTTCTACACTGCGTCAGATCGATCGCATTTCTGCAAACCTGCACCGACCTGGTGAATTACTCAGCGTACAACTGAGTCTACCCCGAGTGTCCAGCTCCGGGACTTCTTCAAACCTAGCAACACTAAAGCTAGGGGACAACCGAGTACTGCCTGAGTGAACAACTCAGGTCCATCGACACCACCAACGCCTCCGGGGTCACCTCATCATCACCACCAGCGCTAGAGAAGCGTGTTTGAGCAGTTTTCGACTCCATCACTGCTAGAGAATCTAGCATACTTTTGGAGTTTCTCTGGAATCCGCTGCGAAGGGGAAATACGAAGAGATCACCCGTTCCCTGTTGCCGTTTATTTCATTAACCGTAAGTCAGAAAACACACCAACAACTTTTACACTATTCCCTCCTACACTTTTTCCTATCTACCTCTGGTTTTTTTATCTTGGATTTTCTTCTATTCTGTATACCAAGTGAAGTGTAATAAAAACTTTAATTCTATTTTAAGGGAAACGTAAGGCTATCTTTCTCTTTGTGTGCTAATGCCTCATATTATAACCATTGTGTACTTCAGTACTTAGTCCCACGCAATCGGCCCCCACTAAATGAGATTTATAAGATCCTTTGTCCTCCGGATACTACCTGTCGTGACTAGTTACGGTCAACTCCTCTGAACGGTTCACCTTTTACCCGATATTTCGACTTGCCTAGTGACCTAGTCCCCGTAAGAAATGCGCATTTGCCTGTTATTGGCTATCTTAGGATTTGGGTCAGTATCAAGGAGCTTCTACATTCCTCCTACGCTCAGAATGACATTTGACCTGCCGACTTAATAGACACAAGCAACATAATAACGACTGGAAACTGCACCGCTCACGTGTTATGCCCCAGAAAGACAATTAATTAAGACATAGTATTAGGTAATTTCTCATTGATCTAAATAATATGAGGACACGCAAAGTGGCACATATTATGCAAAACATGTAGTGTTGAATCAGACAATGTTGAAATATAAACTAACCCTAATATTTGTGGAATAAGTCCACATATATTTGTCATAATGTGGATCACTGGGGTGCAGTGTGAGCAGTTCGCCCCATCAACGGCTATGGCCTTTACGCGCGCCTGGGACGTCACCCGATGTCTCTCCAGGTGTAAGACAAAGACAGAACACTAGTTGCAATCGAATCCACGATGAAATATAAGCTCGTGAATTCGTTGCCACTGGGTCAGTTAGTCAGGTTGTCAGACACAGACAATTAGTAATCCGACGATTCGTTAAGTCACTTTTTTGTAACGCATATTACCTGATATCTACGGCATTAGTCGAAGACTTTATTTATTTAATAAATCGTTTAATCGCTAAAAAAGTTGAATCTCTCTGAGAGATATTCATTTCTAATTATCTACGAGTGACCCATCCCTATCATCGAACCCAACCGCTCGGGTCAATAGCTGAGGAATGGGCAACCTTCAGGTAGCTCGGAGCAGAGTCATAAACTCGAGTTAGGAATCCAATAAAGTTTATAACCATGCCAATTATAAGGTTCCTAGTACGGTCATAGTGGGGGCAGTAATGGGGGGGCCTCACAGTCACCGTATTGGGGAGCGTCCCCTGACGTCTCAGTCAAATGGTAAAAAGGGGGAAAATGGCCGCCACTATTAATATAAATTAAAAAATCCACACATGGAAAAAAAATTTTCTGAATATGAAGAAAACTATTGGTCATTCAGATAAACATGAAAGTACTCGTCAAATTCAGCTTCCCGAATTGATGACATCTTTCAGCTTGCTTTTTAAACTTTTGGTCCAATATCGACCTTACCGAAAAATATGTCAAGGAAAAAATACCAAACATTGCAGTTTTGACCGGCTGATGTTGATTCTGAATATAAAAAAGGAATATTTTTTAATAATAATATTTTTTTTTCATTTTCTTCAATTAACATTTTTACTGCAATCAATGTCATTTCTTGAATAAATAATTGCGGCACCACTGGAACATGCCATTGTGAAATTTGTTCCTTGCCTCTGAAATTAAACAGCCGGTTTTTACATTTCATTTGTAACGTCTGCTTTGAAAATTAATAAAAATGTCATGGTGAAGAAAATTTCACATTTTCCATTTTTGACTCATTTTCCCGCTTTTCTTTTTCTTCAGCGATATTTCTCCTCTTCTCCTGTTCTTACGTGTTACCCCCACTTTGGTTGATTTCAGCCGAGGAGAAGGCCCTTTACGACTTAGGTCATAAGGCCCATCACCCGACACAATAAGCTTTCGTCTACCCTTTGTTATGTACTAATAGAGGTCGGGAGCACGTCTTCCTCTCAGAGCAGAGGTTGCTTATCCCTGCTATAACATACGTTTAGATTTAACTAGATATAACCGCGCACTTCACGCCTGCCTCATTTTCAATACAGATCATGTAATAATCTATTTTATTGGTATTGAAATTCCAATAAAACTATCCGTTTCTCTTAGAAAACAGAGCTTAATCATTTTCATTTCATTTTGAAAACTTGCTTTGCTGCTCTCCTGGGATTTCATAGGGATAAAGAAAATAATTTGGGGAAATTTAGGGAGAGGTTTCCATGATTTCGGGAGATCTCGTTGATTAATTATTCAGTTTTTTAAAATTAAAGCGTATTTTTATTTTTTATTTTTCTGAATTGAAAATTACATAGAATCATTACCGACGTGCTGTGGCCGTGCGGTTAGAGCGTAGGGGGTTGGCACATGAGATCCGCTGGTTCGATGCCTAGTCGGGGAAATCCCAGGGGTTTTTTTAGAGATAGAATTCGCTCTAACTTGCACAGGTTTCACCGTACGGGCGGTAGTCTCGAAAGAGACAACTGTACCTGGCCAAGGTTTTTTTCCATGAGGTTTTCCCTTCGGCCCTCGCCGTAATTGCGGTACAGGGGGAACTGGGGATGGGAAATGTAAAAGCCCGAAAGGGTATACATGTGTGGACAAGAAAAAAAAACATAGAATCATTTGGGGAATCGATTTCTGTAGATTTCATAATTTGAGGAGACCTCGTTAACCAATTGTTAATTTTTCCAAATTAAAGGGTATAGTTAGCGGAAATTTCTCATTTTTGATTTTTTTAAATTGGGAATTACGTGGACTCATTTGGGAGATTGATTTCTGTAAGTTTCATAATTTCTGGAATCGATAGAGTTCATAATTAATAAATTAAATAATTACATCAATTTCCAGCCCTGCGCATGCGCGCATGCATACCCATTCCATTCTTCATCATCGGGCGTACTAATGAATGGAAATTATTAATTACCCTATGAACTAATTAGGAAATAATTTGCGGAAATTTAGGGAATAGGCTTGATAGATTGGGTAGAACTCGTTAAATAATTATCAATTTTTTAAACTTAAAGTACGTAATTAGCAAAATCTTTTTTTTTACAAAGGAGAATCATTTAGGGAATTGGTCGCAACTGTTTTTCTAAGTTGATAAATTGGACAAATTTCGATAATTAATGAACCAGTTCATTGTTGCCAGTTTTTGAAAAATCGAAAATCAAATAATATTCATATTGATTTCCACTCAATTTTTTTCCATCTTTTTAAACTTCAAACTTTTTTGTCAGTTATTTACTTTCTGTGTTATTATCATAAGAAGATCGGTGTTTTCCAATTATATTTCGCCGATGCACAAAAAAACATCGTTTCAAATTTCGTTCGAGGAATTTTGGACGTTTTCGAATATTTTTCTTGTAATTAATTACACCAAATTATGAAAAAATCATAAGCGTATGGAACAGAAATACTTCCATTCCATTGCTTTTTAAGTTTATTTCGAAAATTGTATTTTTAAAATAATCGAACAAGTTCATAATCAATAAATTGAACGAAAAATTTATTTTTCATTCAGTTTTCCATTGTTTTCTGTCAACCTTTAATGTTTTTCTTTCATTTGATAAATCACGTTATTTTGGATCTTTGGCGAGAAAAAAAAATGGAAGAATCATTTCCACTCTAATTGACTACTGTTCTCTTTAAGAAATGACATTGTCTGAATTTTCTTTGAATGAAATTTTCCCCTACTTGTCATTTCTTTGCAATGTTGTTACAAGAAAAAACGATAAAAATTGAAAATAAATCACAAACCAATTTATCGCTATTTCGACAACTCAGTAATCGAAGTTAGCTTTTTGATTCTTATTCGGTTGTTGCTGGATTGATCCTCTATAAAATTAGTTTACAAGTTTTCTATGAATAATATTCAACTTTTGTGACGCGATTTTCGCGTTACTAATAATGGAAAATATTTACTGGGATAAATCACGCTCTCTGCCGCATCGATTGGGTCCACTAATTTCCTACGCGTGGGGAGTTGAGGTTATAGTACTGAACCTCAGCTCCCAATGAGACTCCTCTGTCGGAACACTTGGTTCTCCACTCCAGAGAACTGTTCCACGTTAGACGGGGCGGGCATTCAAATGGCAAGGGGTCCAGATAAGGGATTAACTGGACAGCCTGGTTGGGGACATTTGAATTCAGCGGGCTCCAGGAAACGTTACCGGCAGGGAAATCCTCGCGGTGGTGATAAGAACCACGGACGATCCCCCACGCACTCCAGCCGCGTGAATCGGGGGTGGGGAGCAGAGCTACTAGGGAGCACTCTCCACTCCACACGGCAGAGTTGCTCCAGCACTCTCACGGGCCACTCGGCCCCGGGCTCTGACAACCCGTAGCTCTCGGTGATTAGCGTGGCTATATAGCCCGCCATATCGCTTTACCTATCGCTATCTCTCTTACAGCCATGAGGCTGAGCTAACGCACTATAGTAGAAGGTATACCTATACCTAGAGCACTCGCTATGCTAGCGCATATTGGCAGCTATCGGCGTTCTATCGCTATAGAAGAAGGGAAGTTTATATAGCGTTCCACATTCTATTTGTGACGTCATAGGAGTCGTTGGATAGGATTTGGATGAGGTAGGAAGGGGAACAGGATAATTCTCCATATAATTTTTGCGAGAAAAATTACTGAAAAAATGGATAGTCCAGACCGGGACTTGAACCCGGGACCTTCCGATTATGCATCGGGTGCTCTCCCAACTGAGCTATCCGGCTCCTAGCCATTTCTTCTATTCACTTTTCTTGCCTATATATGGAGCTATCGGGGACCGACCACACTAAAAGAACTCCGACCCTCCCTCCATAACCTAGCATACTGAACGACCCAGTGCTCCCGCACGCGTTCTAACTTTTCATCCACCACTTTGGTATTTCGCGGGAAGCCTCCAGAGGTCCTCACTGCGCCCTGGGAAGCGAACAGTGGCGATCTATGGTCACGCACCTAATTTTAATGCATCGGTCTTTCCTAATTGTGTCCTTAACAACTAGGCGGAAACTTATCGGTCTTTCCTAATTGTGTCCTCAACAACTAGGCGGCTTAAATGGTATTTCCTAATTGTAACCTTAACAACTAGGCGGCTCTCTGGTTTGCTATTTTACTCACTTAAAATAGCTGGCGCCCTCCTGGTAAATTTGCGGATGCTACGGAACCGGCGAAGGTAATAAATTCCCCGGACTTATGGAACACTCCGGGAAAAACATTGTTACACTTTTTTTAAACGAGTGTCGATAACGAAGGAAGGAACGGGTGTGATCACGCGCATGGGCAGAGCTGGAAATTGATGTAATTGCCTAATTTATTAATTATCAACTCTTTATCAATTCCCCAAATTATTCTACGTAATTTTTAACTTAGAAAAATAAAAAATAAGAAATTTTTGCTAACTATACGCTTTAATTTAAAAAATGAATAATTAATTCGCGAGATCTCCTCAAATTATGAAACCTACTCCCTACAATTCCCCAAATTATTTCTTAATTATTTCGTTGCATAATTAATCATTTTCATTAATTAGTGTGCCCGATGACGAAGCCTGGAACGTGTATGCATTGATTAATTTTTAAAATTTATCTTGCATCATTGAGAAAGGAAGCTGGATCCTTATGCTGGAGATTGGCTACAATACCCGTGCGAATACGACTATGAAAAGCTGATGGTCCATCTCGGCAGCGTACGCGATCTGTAAGTGCTTCTTTTTCTCTGCTACGTGATGGCACCTACACAGGACCACCTCGCTGTTGTCTAATTCTAAATCCCTCTTGATATCCCTGAATCCTGGCAATTGTAGAGAGAATTTGATTTTTCTCACCTACCAATAGATGATTTCGTCTTTTCAAACTATTCAAACAACTATTCAAAAGTCGAGTGTAAAATTTAATATAGTAAGCACATTGATCATCCATTGTTGAATATCTTGAGATTGTACACTCTGATAGGCATGTTGCGAAATTTTAATTATACTGGAACAACGCACAATGCTGCTGCGCTCCATCTTGAAATAAGAGTAACAACCCCCCTGTAAATTCAGATCAATTTATATGATTATCACGCGTTTGTCGTGCAATGAGTCAAAAAGTTTTAGTTGGACCCATTCATTCATGAATTTCTAGGAAGTATGAAAACCGATACCTTTCAACGACAAATTTAACCGTTGGGTGTCGATTTCCCACTTTTCCTAGAATTGTTTTTCGATTAAAATTATAAATGGTAATCCATTCCCCTTCGACAGGCGAAGAGCCTATAAGTAGTTGCATTAAATCGACTGATTCATCATTCATTCTCCAATCTATTAGTGTAGTCACAAGAAATTTGTTGAGACGAAGTGAATCGAATAGAGAGACAATATAGCGAATCAAGCTCTGGATCTTGATGACATCAATAAAATTGCTGCTCGAGGGAATTTTCTGTCAACCAAACGTCGAGGAGAGATAACACTTAACTAGAAGTATTTAGTCACCTATGTGAAGGTGATGTCAACTAGATTTGGCTGCAAAGTAGCTGTAGCCTTGAATGACTAGTGCATCGTGTATCTACCACCCCGATTGCCCAACGTCTTCCAACAGGATCCAACCAAGCTAAACATAAACAGCAAGGCTGCTGCTGCCAAACATCTGCAAATCACCTTCCTGGAGGGAGAGTTCAATCCATGCCTCTTCAGCAACCTGGAAAACCCGTAAACTTGCTTGGAAAAAAATAACCTGAAATGAGGATGACTCTAAACATAATGGACAAACCGTAAATTTGGTTTTTATTATATATTTTAAAAACTTCTTATAATAAGTACAAAAACTAGCTCACTTATTCAAGTTACAATTGAATGTTAAAAAATTTCTCATTCTAAGTAATACATTAAGAAACAAAAAAAGTTGTCTGAAGCATGCATCTGAAACATACAAAATATTTTTCTATTAATTTTAATGCACAGCAGAATTCATAAACTAAAGAAATCGATAGATATTTACTTTATGTGTTGTAATGATTCTGGGCCTCCAGAATCATTACAGCCGTAGCTGGAATAGCGTGGGTGTGAGGCAACATCTCCCGTGCCTCATCCTCTCGATCAAGCAGTCTGCGGAAATTTTGAAATTCCCTCAAGATCTTCCCTCAAGATAGAGCCTGGATTCGTATAGTCAAAAATTATACATTAGTTGAAGAAATATGTAAAAAGGATCGCATGTTGCCTCAGTATTCTGCGGACGTTTCGCAACGATTGCCATCCACATCTTCAGGGCAATGAACCCCGATTCTGAGTTCGAATATTTGTAGGTAAAACCTTATATGCCCTCTCCACGGATGGTAAGGATAAGGTTTAGAGAGAGGGGGGGCTCACCAATCATGTTTTTAATAGATCAGCTTGTCAATTAAAAAACCGGTAGGGCGGTTTTTCAGATAGGATATATAGGTCCTCGGTAAGGCCCTCCATATTTCCTTCCAAAATATCCTTGAGATTTAGCCAACATCTTATTTTGGCTAAACTGAATTGTATGTGCAGTATCTCTCCAGTTCTCCCTCAGGGCAGACTGTCCTAAGTAACCGTATTTGCAGCATCGCTGATGTCTCTTGATACGTCAGCTGATCTTCTTCCGGGTTTCTCCAGTGTGCGCTATTCCACATACACTGGGAATCTTGCAAAGTCCTGGTATGCTCAAGAGTGGTCTGAGATCTTCTGGACTTAGTAAGATTTGTTTAATCTTCTTTGAAGGTTGGAAGATGGTTCGAGCTCAAATTGCTTCGCCTATGAATGTAGCCCGTTTTCCGAATGTGGAAAGGTATTCTTTTGATAAATTTTCCTTATTTGGTAAATTGTGTTTATTCACCAGCCGAAACCATTAGCCTTCAAGACCCTGCAAAGAATGCAATAGTAATCATATTGATATTAGCCTGATGAAAAATACAGCCCTCGATATCCGCGTAATGAGTAAGCATTTCATCAGTTCCAGTTGCAATGACAGATAGACCTCCTAAAAGGCACATCCATTCATCAATATAACAGGTGGAAATCGATGAAGACAGATGAAAGAATGATGTGGGATGAATAAGGTGGATTATTCGGTGCATTTGGCGATGTTTATTTGATTATTTGGGGAGAAATTATAAAAAATATATAATGGGCAGAAGTGAGCATGAAAACAGCGTTCGGAAAATGCCGAGAGATGGC
>NW_011887950.1:76330-94912 GCF_000806365.1 Fopius arisanus
GTCGGTAATATAACCCTACCGCCATCTCTCGGCATTTTCCGAACGCTGTTTTCATGCTCACTTCTGCCCATTATATATTTTTTATAATTTCTCCCCAAATAATCAAATAAACATCGCCAAATGCACCGAATAATCCACCTTATTCATCCCACATCATTCTTTCATCTGTCTTCATCGATGTCCACCTGTTTTTCATCCAAAAATTCCATCCACGCCACATACACGCAACATACACGCTACATACACGCTACATACACGCTATAGCGTGTATGATAGTTTGCTAGGGTGTCTATCTTGTGCAGACAGTGCTTGTGTCAATCTGATATGATATGGATGGTAACGGTTCTATTTCAAAATATCGTGAGCTGCGCTTCGTGGAATAACTGAATCCCTCTAAATTTCTCTTAAAGAAATGTGAGGGTTCATGTGAACCATGGCCAAAACGGTAAGCGTACGAGGATTGTCAGGATTCATCCGTTGTTGTCGTTCTCATCGTTGCAGAACTCTTCCTCTTCGACAATTTCTCTCGATAATCCGAATGCATGCAGCTGAGGGATGACGTAATCGGTTTCGGTACCATTGTCGATACAATCGAGCGGCCGCGCGATATGCACCTCGGCATTCTCCCAAAACCAGTAGAATATCCACAACTTCATTTGCGGAATAAACCATGATACGCGAAACCACTCAAAAATAATCTGAACTCAGTAATGACCCGATTCGTACTAACTAAGAAACAATAAACACTAAGGTACACCAGATAGCTCTGGTATTTACACTTTGGTGTTTACTGGTTCTTATTTAAAGGCCACTTTCTGTTTATCGTGTCTGAATTTGGAATATCGTTGACAAGTTCCATTTTTAGTATTCTTGAGCTCATAAAGCATAAAAAACACATTATGTGTGACATCATTAGATTCATCTCATCGAGTACAACAACTTTTGTTACAAGAAAATTTTTGTTCCCATATGAAAAAAATGAACTTATGCTTGTAGCATAAAAACATGAAGACTTAAATGCTCAAAACATTTCTCATTATTTTTCCCACTTGGAGCCCTACAACTTCTATTTGAAAGAATTTTCGATTAGTACCCACATTCAATCGTTATTTGGGTGTACAATTATATCTCGGACACCCTGTATAGAGATCAGTGAGATAAACATGCTTCTCTCCTTCCACTAACAACTGCGCTGAGCATGCGCACTTGATAGAACTTTAGTTCCCGGACTATAGTCTATCCCCGATAGTCTATCCAGTTATATAGAGATCAGTGCTCCGGTCTCTACCTGGAAGGAATGGAGCCAATGAGGAAGATCACCGGGGAATGCACAATTTTCACCAGCATCGAGCTACAGGAACTCTACATGCACTCCGAACCGATGACGCCACTTGTGTATCGGTCTGTCAATCGCAGTAGTCTCCAACAACCTCAAATCTTTCGATGTATCGCACCAATGTGGTTACCTTCGGACGACATAAATCGGTTAGAATGGGAAGAAGGGAAGCCCTCCGCGAGCGTTTGCGTCCTTTCAATATCCACGAAGCAACCAACCATAGGAAATTCTTCTCAAATGTCTCCAAGGACATGAACGACTTATACCAGTTCTCACTCAACGCCCTTAAAACAAATTTTTCCATCGAACTGGATAAAAGAATTATTTAGATAAAATCCCCCATAAATAACTTTACAGCCAGATTAGATAAGATGTGTGACGATTTAAGGACCAAGCTTTGGGTTTTTACTGACGGAAGGGCATCGGATAAAGTTAGAACCGCACCCGCGCTCTAACTCCAAGAGATATTAGTTTCCATTTCCAGAGACCAAATAAGAATTTGGTCATGTATCACCCAAATCATATCATCTGCGAAACACACCCCCGTATACTTGGCGAACAAATTAATTATTTTCTAAAAACATTCCATGGAATAATTAGGAAATAATTTGGTCAATTTTAGGAAATTATTTTTGCAATTTGGGAAATGATAGTTAATTAGTAAAAATTAAAAAACGTTTAGACCGTATACTTGGCAAACATTAAAAAAAAAAAAAAAATTACATCAATTTACTCGAAACAATTTGGTAAATACATTTGAACCATTTTTTTTATTTGGGAAACTATTATAAGATCAGAAAATAATAAATTAACATTAAAGGGTATATACGTAGAGATCATGGGTGACAGATAGTTAGCACCACATAATTGAAAATTCATTGGTTTTTTTATTTAAATCAATTGTAGGACCTTTGTACATCATTGTAATATAATTAAAAAATTTTGTAGACCCTTCATTTTTTTAAAATTAATTAAACAAAATAATGATCGGAAGTTGGCACCCCACCCCGCTAATTTTTATTTGTAGACCGAAATAATATTAACCAATGGAAAGCAAATCGTTTGTAGATAATAAATACCTTGGTTTCATTCGTTTACACGTAATTATTCATTAGATTTCAATTAATTTAAAAAAAGGTCTACAGTGTTTACATCGGTGCATGCGCAGACACTGGTACTCACACCTAGTATGGTGTCTGCGCGAGGGTACGTGGCTGCGCATGCGCCGATGTAAACACTGTAGACCATTTTTTAATTTGATTAATATCTAATGAACAATCAGGTGTAGAAGGATGATACCAATTTATTTATTATCTACAAACGATCGGCTTTATATCGAACAATACTATTCAGGTCTACAAATGAAAATTAGTCGGGTGGGGTGCTAACTTCCGATCATTATTTTGTTTAGTTAATTAAAAAATAATGAAGGGTGTACAAAATTTTTTAATTGTATTACAATGATGTTCAAAGGTCCAACTATTGATCTAAATAAAAAAACTAATGAATTTTCAATTATATGGAGCCAACTACCTATCACCGAGATCATGTGACCCCCATATGACCAGCCCCTCCCCCTGGGGAACGGATTTCGGAGCAAGCCGCATGTCAAATGCTACACTGCGTTCTGAGTAAGACATTAAGTTACTTTTAATTAGTATTTGTAGCTTTTGCAAAACATGAACAAGAGATAGAAGTATTAATGACATCGGACTACTCTACATTTCCATTATATCAAACCTATTCTGCAGCATGTAGTGAAGGAACTCCCACGGTGAGTAAACGGAGACACTTTGGAGAAAACTAAACAGTTTACTCAATTTGAGACATTCTTGAAATTTTTCGGGTGGTTTTAAGATCATCCACACGTAAAAAATCAATAAGTGAAACTAAACATGACTTGATCGAATGGCATTTTAGGTGATGGCAGAACGATTCTTTGTCTATCTAGAAGATATCTATCTCTTTGGATCCTTGACCATGTTCATCATCGCGCAAATTGATTATGCAAAGAATGAGTTGTTACCATTCATCCTTTCATTCATCGCTTTTTCTAAATGTTCGGCAAATGGGACTTTGGATGCTGGAATTATACTACTTGGAATGATTCTATTTCGTGCAATAATAAAGTCATTCCATTTCGTACTTCATGAATCAAAGGTATAAAAAATATCCATCGAATGAAGAGAGTTAATAAAAAATATCAATCACTTGGTTTAACGTGAATGAGCGGTAATATTTTGATTTTTTTTTATTATAGAATGGTAGCAGAATGACCGTAGGACAGATGGAATCTGGACATCGTAAATTGATTGTCATCAACATACTAAATGAGGTAGAAGATATGTGAATATCATTGAGTCTTCAGTAAATATAATTTCTACAGTAATTATACTGCTATTCATGAAATCCTTTCCATTCAAGTCGCCCTCTTTGACAATCTAAAAAAAAATGATTTCATTTTATCCCATTGTCGAATGTTTTGCGCATCGTAGATGAAAAATTGATAGAAAAATTCAACTACATCTATTTGTATTGATCTCGTATCACTCATTGAGCTCCATTGATATTGTTTTATTTCGAGGATATATTTATCAGTTTACATTTTCTGTGATTTCATCTGTCCCCCTCTGTTTTCATCGAGAAATATACATATAAGTATTCACCACATAAACCAAACCCTCCACTGAATGGAATGCAGCTACAGGCAATCAAATGCTACATATTTTTCATTATTTTTTTGTAAACCTGGAAAATCCCTTTTCATAAATATCGCTCTTTAGCGCCCTTCAACATTTTTTCCTCTTTTTTTTCATTATTTTTTTATGTCAACTTCAGTGATTTTCGTCACCTCAAAACTTATCCGAAATTTTTTATGTATTCTAGGTTAAAAAGATAAAATTTAAACAAAATATGACGTTCTATAGATAGTCCACCCGGGCCTTAAGTCATATCTATAAGAAACATTTCTTCATCAATTGAAGAGAAAATTCTTTTACATTTTTTTCAGGTTATTTCCTTCTTCGAATAAAAAGTGAAAAATATATTGTTACTGGATTTGAAATACTTGAAATACTCAAAATATTTATTGCAACTAAATTATGTTAAAGGCCTGTTAATTGTTATTCGTTTCTCAGAGGGTGATGCCATAGGGTGACTGAGTTATAAATATGATGTATACTTACGCTTTATAGTACATTTTTTTTTTCTAACTGACAAGTCCAATTTTCTTCTTCACTTTACGTAAATTTCCGATGAACATCGAATTTTGTTTTTTAAATCACGCGCTTCGGTTATTTAAAAATGACTGCTCCCGGATCCGAGGAGACATCAGTAGCCATATCTATTGTTCCCGGTAATGAAAGGTACTCAAAGTTTTGTTTGATTTATTATCAAAAATAGTGGAAATATCGTCGAGATAAATTAACTCAAACATATAATGACAAAAAAAAATTACCATCAGGATCAAATCAGATCATAAAGCAATAGAGACAGGTGTGTTGCATTTCAGGAGGAACCTGTAGAATATTTGTACATTGTGTCGGGTTCGATTTAAATCGTCAATTTTTGATGAATTGGATTGAATTTGCTCTCGAGATGAAGTTAACTGGAATATTTACCGCTTAAACGAATGAAGTCAAGGTTCCCATTCTTGTTTGGCGTATATGTATTTTCTTGAAAGAATTTCCCTAACTTGAGAGGTTCTCTGAGGAAATTTTTAACTTTTCTCCAACATTTTTTTCAATAAATCATCAAGTTACCATTCAGCAGGCTTTTCGTCAATTGAGTAGAGCGGTATTAGACGTGTCAGATCTGAAAAGATTCCTCGAAATAAAGCGAGAAGCTGGGTCGTCTTGAACAGTCTTACCTCTTTGTTACATAATTTACCATTATGAAACATGATTTTTTTTTCTATTTTAATGGAAATCTATCAGAACAACAATATTAATTTTTATTCACCGGCACCATTCATATGTAGAAAATCAAGTATATCATTCAGGTACTTCTAGTGTTAAGCACCCAGGGTATCGTTCAATTCATTTGTTGGAAATGCATGCATTTCCTTGTAATACAAGAGTATATTTTCTCAAATCATTGTTAGGTAGGTCTCATTTTATTTTCTAATACATTGTTTCTTTAATTTCAGTGTCAACTCGTTAACAGTTCTGTGATGGTTGGGCGAAAACCAAATGTAGACTGCAACGAGGCGGTCAGTTTAATTGAGAAACCCATGGCAAACTTTCGTACAAATAATTTCCCCCCAATTGGGGACCCGTTGCGGCAACGAATGAGTAAAGAACTAGGAGGACATTGGAAGGCACAAACTATTTATAATCACGTGAGAGAGGACAAACGAGGACATTTATCAAAAGCAAGGAGAAATCTCAAAATTCCACTGTGTCCACCGAAATGCAAACCCATTTTGATTGATGATGTTTATGATGTAGAGGACGATGAATGTCTTGAGCAGGATGACAACAACGATGAGGATTGGATCCCAGACGAAGAACTGGAGAATCTCAAACTTAAAACATTCGATTTATTGCTCACCAGTGCAGAGTGGAATAAGATACAGCCCACCGAGAAAGCTCAAGATCGCTTCAGGAGTAAAGCATGGGCTCCTGTTATCGCGAAGGCAATGAAAAAACGATACAATTTCGAGTGCGCTTTCTTGGCCAAAGCCTCGCATGTTTCTTCCAATTTTGACATCGATAAACATGAGTACTATCTAAAAATTCAGGCTTATTGTGCCGACAGAGAGGTCTGTAAGAATGTATTGCTGGGTATAGCTCGGAGTGGTTCAACCGAAAAAGGTTTGATATTAACAATACAGACAGTTGATACTCGTGACAAGTATCATAAACCGGTGTTACGACCGCTTAATGGAGCAGAAAGGAACCAAGTAAAAGCCGAGTTACGAACACGACAAGCTGCTAATGATCGAGCGCAACATTTAAGGAAGAGTATGGCATCCGGAGAGAATCTTCACCACGAAATTCGCGAAACACATATTCTCAGACAGGCCAAAATGGAATCTGGAAAAGAAGAAATGGGTAGAGATCCCTGAAAAAAAATGGATATAATTCAGTCACTTCAAATGATGGCCACTTCTCCACTTTATAAAGGAGCTATTCGAGACTTGGGAGCAATCAGATTTTTGTCATTTACTGCGATGTGGATCAGATTCTAGGGTTCAATGAATACGTTAGGCTGGAGAAAAAAAATTCAGAGATTGCTATCGATGCATCTGGCAAAATGGTAAAAACTTTTGAGATATGTCCAGGAAAGAAGACGGGACATATTTTTATGTACACCATTACAATATCATTCAAAGGTTCAACTATCTGTGTCTACCAGGTACTTACAGAAATTCACACTCAAGAGTTTATAGAATTTTGGCTAAAATCATTTAAACGTCTTGGTGCATCAACTCCACGTCGAACTATTTCTGACTATGAGCGAGGGATTCCCATGTCATGTTGTTTGGCTTTTAACGACATGAGCTTTAAGGAGTATATTGATACATGTTTTGCGTGGGCACTCTCTGGAAATAATGATAAATCTTGTCCTGTCAACACTTTAATTCGTATTGACGTAGCGCATCTTATGCACCTTGTTGCCACTTGGAAATGTGTTAAAAATGAAAGACATGAAACCGTTAAGAACACTCGATTATATTGTGTCGCTCTAATGGTTGATGTACAGACTGTAGCACAGTTCGCCAGGATTTTCCTACTCACCAGTATAATTTCTCTTCATCCATTCAGCGATACAATTCTCATGATTGATGGTGTAAAAATGAAGGTGTCCGAAGCCCTACATGAGCTTGAAGATGCAATTGGGAACCGAAGAAAAAAAATCCAAAATCTACAGGCGTCGATGATTTCTTACGAAAAAAGCAAAGAAGGTGAACGAATCGCAGATTTCGAAGAAGGTGAAGGTGGTACTGAGACACATAAGTTCATCAAGAAATTGATCAAGAAAGCATCTTCTAGTGAGATGGAAGGAAAAATTGTAAATGGCTTTTATAATGCAGACTTTGTGAACGGATTGGAGAGACTCGGGAAAGAATTTCCAGCGTGGACAGGTGTGACTGAGCCAGAATCCCAGGTGCATGCCTCCAGTGCCTACCAAGAAGGTTACTTTGCTCGTCTACGAAACACTATTGGCGAGTCGGTAAAACTGCCCTGCTCGACGGATCGATTTGTCAGTGAGCATTTAAAGACTCTCCAGAGTGGCACTAATTTACTTGGTGCTGAGTTGAAACATGCAAATCACAAGCGAGAACCTCCGCCACCTCCTGCGATCAACAACTCTGAAGGAATACCGGGGAATTACGGAACTATTCCTTGCGTACCACAGTCCAAATTTCACTTAGCTGATGACTCAGATTTAAAATCTTATGAACCCTGGGGTGGCCTTAAGAACAAAGATATTTTTTGTATTGGCAATGAAAGTTCTGAAGAGGATGGAACAAGAACCGAAGAGAATGATAAAGCGGCACCTTCTGACCATTCACGAGCAAAGACCAAAGTTTTTGTAAAAGACACTTCGAATTTCCCGGATTCATTTCGTAAATATGGACGAGATCCAAATATATATGAGGACAATAAACATGATGCATCTACTCTGCGAAATGTCTCGATGGATAAGAACGCTCAAGAATTTCATCCTTCACAAAACGAAGTCTCTGGAGGCGATGACTTGAATTTTCTCTCTTTCACAACAAAACTAACCGACACAACTCACTGTATCACTCGGGAAGAGCCTGAAATCGAAATCTCAAATACTCCAACTCAAAAAGAATTTACATTGATGCCAGATAAAGGCCAAGCTCCAGATCCCAGTCCATTAAAAGCATCTCTCCCTCCTCCTTTTACAAGCACTCCCATTTTGGACCATTCATATGCATTGAGAACTGATCTTGATAAAACTAAGATCTTAGAAGACCTAACTAATTGGGGTAATCTTAACTCACAAATGCCGGGGATGGATACCCATCCGACAGAAGGAATTAAACAAGTAAATACACGAATATGCAATGAAACTTTACCACCCGATGTTTTCGTGAATGAAAACCTTGTGGATAGTCATTGTCAAAATTTAATCACTAATATACAAGCATGCAAGAGGAAAATGGTGAACATTAAGGAACATGGGCAGAAAAAGAAAATTAAGAATAACGAGAATCTAGGGGACAAACCGGTTGGCCATTATTTTCAGGATTTTAAAGAAATTCGAATTATGAACCGAAGACTGAAATCGAAAAAGAAAGGATTATTATTCCCCAACGGGAACAATTGCATTAGGCCACTACGAATAAAACTGGATAACAAAATCCAGTGGAAACTTGATCCTGCAGTGGAGAAAGAATTTGTCCCAAGAGAAATCAAAGTGCGTGCCCTTAATACATGTGGGTTGGATTCAATCTTGCATGTATTGCAGTTTTGTGTAATCGATCATGCTTTATACGAATCTTTCGCAGAAGATTCAGGAAGTCCGATGATTAAACTCCACTCCACTGTAGGAGCTCAGATAGAGCGCCTACAACTTCTGAATATGGACTACTATATTAAGCAATCAGGCGTACCTCTATACCCGTATTTTCTGGATGCGTTGGACTATTTTGATATAATTTGGAAACGCTTTCTAGCAGATGAAGCAAGGGGATATAAAAGCTTTAATTGTAATCAAAAAGACTGCACGTCAGATCCGACACTTGTGCACCTAATCTCTGTGAACGAAAATACCCTGCGCAAAGGGGGATATGAAGACCTCCAAGTAGCTCTTCAATATCATCCCATAATTTCGAAGAAAAAATGTCGGCGAAAAAAATGTGGAGGAGAATGTGAAGAGTATACAACTTTGAATGCACACATTTGCATTAGTTTGGATATACGAGAAAAGGAGGACGGACGAAAAACTATGGAAGGTCAATTAAATGCATTTCCTCACCATCTATATTTGGAGAAAGTATACAGGTACAAACTATTTGCAAAAATTAATTTTATTAAATTTCTAGATATAAGTTGCTTAATAGTTTCTTCATCAAGATAATTGATGAGTTTTAGGCTCGCTGGAATTATTCACCACCAGCCATCCTTTTTACCTCAGGATCGTTCACAACTACCAGGGCCAGGGCATTTTTCTGCGTTTTGCCTTCGCATTTCAGGATCTTGGATCCATTGTGACGATTTATCGGATACGATAAACTACACATGTAAACCCAGCCACATCGTGAAGCCTCACGCAGCTATTTATGTCATCTCTGAGACAGAATGACACTCAAGACTGAACTATGTAATACTTCTTAAAATTTCTTTCTAATTTTCCAAAATGCTATATCAAGTGCAATTATCAGTCCTGCATGAAATGCAAACATGAGTCAATTAGCAGAGTAATGAAAGTCAATATTTCAATTCGGGAATTTTGAATGTGCGAATTAGATCGTTTAATAAATAAAGGAAGGAAACTGATCTGGTAAGTTTTAAGACTTGAGTATTTCTCAGTTTATGCAGATAATACTTAAACGATAAGCACTATTGCCTTGTTATATATTTTTTGGAGATATATATAATAAAGATGTTATTTAAGATATAAAAATATTGAATTTTATTTGCAAATGATTAATAGGCGAAGACTGCTTGATATATACGTTCATTGTATTTACAAAAATAAATCAGAAGTACTAGATAACACTGCTTATAATTTTTACCATGAAATGATTTACGAGGAAGATTGACTGCACAAAATACAAATACAAATACCCCAAGAATATTGATAAAGAAGCACACGGAAGTCATGATTATTGAATTTTTCTATTCCAATCTTTGCTATTAAAATAAATCGAATAAAAATTTTCCAAGTTTTTTTCATTTCACTGGCACATTTTTGTTGAAAAATTTCAATAGAATTTGCATCGCATTTTCACTATAGAATGGCTGGTAGAAATTGTGCAAAGATAAGATAGAATTTTTGATAAAATTGGAATAGAAATCTTAACGAATTCTATGTGCGGTTTTCACAGGGTCTGCCATAGGAATACTAGGAAGTTTCATTTCTCTTTCGGAGACGAATTTTCTATTCTTTGTGTCTGTCAATTCCATATCAGCTATATCCAAGTCTAGAGTCATAATCAATGATAGCGCAGAAATCTCATTTCCGTCCTTCCAAGAGATCTCAGGATTTGACTGTTTGATAGTCATGAAGCGGCTGCTATAGATTTTCAAAGTACCCATTGTCGATTTTCCTAGTCCTAAACAATTGGAAATAAAATATTGTCAGTGGAAAAACCATTTTACGTAATCAAGTTCAGAATTTTAACGAGACATATGGTTTTGATAATTATTTAAATGCTTGTGGGAATTAAGTTTTGAAACCTTCTAAACTTCATGGTGACTGAAATGAACGATCAATTTCATTCTCTGCCCTTTCAATAGGTAAATTGAACATCTATCCATTCGTTCGTTTTAAATTGCGTATGCCCAGCATCAAATAGATATTAATTATTTTACTAATTTTTTCCGTCATTAAATTAGAAGCATTTTCATTTTTATCGAAAAACCACTGAAATCATTAGAAAAAAAAATTAATCATAGAGATTCAACAACAGAATCGAGAAATAGCTTGATTTGCCCCCAAACTTTCTATTTCGTTGATTAATTATTCATTAACAATTGAAACTAGTTATGTCGTGCCTAAATCTGAAGGTGCAATAACTCAGCGAATATCTAAATTTTGAGCAGCAAGAATCAGAAAATTTTCTTTTTTTGCAACTCAAATGAACAATTGGACTGATGACGAAAACGAAAGTGTCCTTTGTATTTACAGTACGCTTCGATTTTTCCTACCCCAAAAATCATGAACAAAGAATCGTCCACCAACTTATTTCGATGATTCAAAAAGAAGAAGTCATACTATAATGAGAGAACTCTTAGGGAATGACTCCTAGGTTTCATCGCCTCATTGCTAGCCCAATGCCTCATGGTGAACATCTATCTCTCGTGTTTCTTATGTGTTTGCATGTACTGAAGCGATTGTACCTCTTTTTGGGTGTTCATCTGGGTTGCCTACACATAAAGTTTATTTTAATACGATAATCAGCACAAGCTTTATCATGAAATAAATTAATGCTCAGTGTAGAGTCAGGTTCTGTGTTCTCGAACTTGGCTCTGGACACTTGGTTTGAGATAAAACCTGAGTAGGTTTGTGGATGTCTTTACTGCAGATAAGAAATGTCATTGAGTACTCACCGGCTCATGCAACTAATTCTTTTTGTATACCAGTAAAAATTGCGCTTATTCTGCTGATTCCAATTCTCTTCTGTTGAAGATTTTTCAACATTCAAGAGATTTGTAGATGACACTCCGACTTCTAGCATGTTATTGATATTCTCAAATGTACTTTTGAGTTTTCAACAAAAGGAATCCTTTATTTTTTCATTAAACATTTTGTAGTGTTGTGACGGAATAACCTATAATACTGATCCGTCGCCAAAGTACCACTGGGGCTGGGGTGGGGGGTGACACTTTTATTTATTTATCGATAAAATAATACTTTCCCAAATGAAAAAAATGGTTCAAATGTATTCACCAAATTGTTTGGAGTAAATTGATCTAATTTTTTTTTTGTTTTTTTAATGTTTGCCAAGTATACGGTATAAACGTTTTTTAATTTTTACTAATTAACTATCATTTCCCAAATTGCAAAAATAATTTCCTAAAATTGACCAAATTATTTCCTAATTATTCCATGGATTGTTTTTAGAAAATAATTAATTTGTTCGCCAGGTATACGGGGGTGCGAAACACGGCATCTTGCACCCCTTTGCTTTTGACTCAAGCCGGCTTCGAAGCCTAATAGGGTATCTATCCAATAAGGAACCACACTCCTCCATCCCCTTGCCAAGGGATGGTTTAGCAGTGTGGGAATTGAGCGGAATGGCTAAAATTCAGCTAGCATTAATAGAGGGACAAATTTTCATCACCTTAAAGGTACCTGTTGTCAAGAAAACATCCGAAAGGATTTTTAAATTTCATTCACACCCCGTTTTGCAAAGTATATCTCCGAGACTCCAGCTTTACGCATATATTGTCCCAACAGCTGACTATTTATGGATGACCGAAGGAGGTACCAAGTATGCGTTTTTAACCCTGACCAACTGCGGAAGCAGTGTAAAGCTTTTGACGAATATCTAATTTGCAAGCCACCAAGCGCCTTTTCATTTTTAACTAACAATGCTCACATGCTCCCCAATGCTCCCCCCAAAATGAGCAAATTTCACTAATTTAACGATAGCACCTTGCAGGTATGTTACGTAGAGGTAGTGGGAGCAAAGCACGATATCTAGAACCCTCTCGAGAGGCCAGGAAGCTGGCGATACAGCCTTCCAAACTCGACAACTGCCGAGCTTAGGTGCGCATCTTTCCCCACAGTAGATATTACCCTGACGGGGAACGGCAAAATCCGAATAAATAGAAGATGTGTATTAAAAATGCGACAAAATCTTATGAGTAACACGGCAGAAGTAAACACCACCACCCACATGACAGCCTACGCCCCACAGACTTTCCTCAACGTGACCTCACTTTTGCCCGGCATCGATGAATACGAAGAACAGTTAAAAACCGGAGTGACAAACCCTGCAACGTCGAAGAGCCGGCAACCCCCTGGAAAATTATTAGTGTTGCCAATTCATTGCTATTATTGTATTTTTTTTTCCCGATGTGCCTACCGATAGATGGCTTGGGAAAGATTCAGTAAGGATCTGGCCACCAAGGACAGATCAACCCCAAGACTAGAGTCATCAGAACCTCTTGGTTCAAATAGCATGAACCGAGCAGAGGGGGCTCTACTACATGGAGAACCACGAGCCTCACACATAGAGTCAAGTATCCCCTTGACGTTCACCTTTCCATCCTTGAACTCCACCACTGAAAATGACCCCCCTGCTGTCGCTCCTATTGAGGGATACTATTCCCTGCCTAAGCCACCTCGCGCGTACGAGCCACTCCCATCACTCCCAATAGCAACCACCAGCCGCGAAGAACCCGAGGATACGTCAACCTCGGAAGACGGGGAGACAATATATGTTACAATGAAAAACCTCCGCCCAAACTAACCCGTTTTTCTCTAAAGAAAAAACATATAATATCTTTCTTTTATTGTCTCATGTAGCAAGGAAACGGCCCCATCATAATCGCACGTATTGTAATTGGAGAAACACGGGCAACTATTAATTTTGCAAGATTAATTATAACGACCTAACATATTTTCCTCACACGTGAGTGTTTCAGTGTTTCGAGGAAATAGATGTATTTATAAACAAAAGAGATAATTTACTGTAACGTAGTATTTTTACCAGTTACTGGTTCTCGACCGTTTCGCGATTTTAGAAACTTCCACCAGACGGGAAGTCACCTTCAATGGCGAGAGTTCACGAGAAGAGAGGAGAATATGTTTCTGATTTTGTTTTGTTTGATTTCTTTTTAAATTAAATTACGTGCCACTGCACTCTATCTGAGGACATCGCTGAGGATCCCCAGGAGGCGGAGAGATGTCGTCAGGATACTAAAAATGTGCTGGATGATTGGACATTGGATGTAGCCGATAAATGAGCTACAATGCAGACAACCTAACACCGGAAATGACGCAGAGATTCGTGCACGTGGTTATTGGAGATCACCACATATTTATTTAATATTGATGTGAGAGAAATATTTCTCTCAGGGCAACGGAGAACGCAGGGTGTATTTTAAGTTACTTAGGATGCGTTTAGGATATGTTAATATGGATTAACCACAATTAATTAAATGATTTAAGCATTGCTGAAATTAATAGCGCATGCGTTATGGTTAATCGTTCTGTTACGCATGTCTGTTTGAATGGGATTGGTAAATGATGACGTTTTCACCCCCACCATTACATAATATCATCGCGTTACCTACCTGTAGCGAATTTTCACGTGCCTACGAAAGCCACTTCCCGTTTGGTGGTTATTTGGAGCGGACCTGTGTCAGTTTTATCAATAAAGGACGCTCACTAATTTAGAGGGACGCCATTTCGCAGCCGTACAAGCTTTTTGGTATTTTGGAGGATCTTTTGGGATATCTGGGTGAGTGTAGTGGCCGTCTTATTTTTTTTTGTTAATATTTATTAAATATTGGGCAGAGATTTCCATTTATTTATTGGTGTTTCGTACACCTGAGTCCTGAAGGACTATTCGTTAATTAATTTTATCAGGTGAATCTCTGGCCACTTCTTTCGGCAATTTTTGGCTCTCTCTCTCGTTCTGATAATTGTTTTAATTTATTTTGTATAGAATTTATTAGAAAAAGTTCTATGACTAGTCTTGCGACCTTTGTTCGATAATTTGTGTCGCAAGACTCATTCTTTTCTCGCCATTGAATTTAATTTCGATTTAGTAGTTTCAAGGTCTCGTGACCTGTGAATTATTCTGTCTCTAGTTTTGTATTTATTTCGTGTATGTTTGATTGCTCGAGGTCACGTAGACTTATCGATTTTTCGCGTTACTGTTTAGAGTCATTGAATTAATGTGACAATTTCTTGTAAAGTATTTCTGATAAAACTTGTGACTTCTCCGACTGCTAACAATTGAGTTTTGTAACTCAGCTGTTTTCCGTTAATTTTTCTTTAGTTTTGTTGATAATAACAACTCGAGTCTCGTGCCTCAGTTGTTTGATATTTTAATCAATTCTGGTTTCTGTGACTATTTAATTATTTATTAATTTATTTATTTTGAAAACTTTTGGACTTCGGGAAAAACCTGTATAAACTGTAACGTGGTATTTTACCCGTTACTGGTTCTCGACCGTTTCGCGATTCTGAAGACGTCCACCAGACGGGAAGTCATTTTCAATGGCGAGAGTTTTTGAGAAGAAAAAAAAAAATATATGTTTTGACTGATTTTATTTTGTTTTATTTTGATTTAAAATCACGCGCCACCGCGTTTCAATCCGAGGACATCGCCAAGGATGGCCGGACGCCGAGAGATGTCATCGAACTCCGATTTTCTGATGATAACTGGATTTTCGATGTGGCCAATAATGGAGCCACATTCTAGCTATCAATTGCCACGGAAGTGACGTATCACCAGAGCACGAGGTTTCGCAAATAACGGAAAAATAGGAATAAGTTAATCAGGAGAGTTACTATTCTCTCATGGGTAGCAATTAACGCATAAATAATGTAAAAAAAAATTAATTAAGGGAAGCGCTGAGAATTTATTCTCAATTATTGTGGACAGAAAATTATAAGTAAAGCATCGCGAATTTAAAAAGCGCATGCGTATGATGAATTTTTCTGTCGCGCATGCCCGAATTATTGGGATTGGTGAATGATGACGTTTTTCGTCCCCACCAATCATCTAACCCTTATGTTAGCTACCTGTTGCGTATTCACGTGCTGGATAATTTTTACTTCCCTTGTGGTGGAGAAAGTGAGCGGATGTAATTCATAATTCTGAGATCAGAGGACGCTATCGTAATAAATCGGAAATAAGGACGCCATTACAAGTTCATCATTTATCAAGGATTGTGAGAACGTTGAGGAGATTTTGGAAGTCGTGGGTGAGCGTGGTTGCCTAATTATTTTATTGTGATTTATATATTTTTTTTAGTGGGCAGAGATTCAGCTTAATTATTTGCTGTTGCGTACACCCGAGTCCTTTAGGACTATTAGCTGATTATTCTATTAGTGAATCTCTGACCACTTTCTTCAGTGAATTTTGACTCTCTCTCTTATTCTGATAATTGTTTTAATTTACTTTGTATAAAATTTGTTAGAAAAAATTCAATGACTAGTCTTGCGACTTTTGATCGATAATTTGTGTCGCAAGACTCATTCTTTTCTCGCCATTGAATTTAATTTCAATTTTCATAGTTTCAAGGTCTCGTGACCTACGAATTCTGTCTCTGGTTTTGTATTTATTGCATGTATTTTTGTTTGTTCGAGGTCACGTAGACTTATCGATTTTTCGCGTTACTATTTAGAGTCATTGAATTAAGGTGACAATTACTTATAAAGTATTTCTGATAAAACTTGTGGCTTCTTCGACTGCTAATAATTGAGTTTTGTAACTCAGTTGTTTTCCGTTAATTTTCTTTAGTTTTGTTGATAATAACAACTCGAGTCTCGTGACTCAGTTGTTTGATATTTTAATTAATTCTGACGTCTGTGATTATTTAATTATTTATTAGTTTATTTATTTTGAAAATTTCTAGACTTCAGAAAAACCGGTATAAAATTAATCACACGATTTGACTTGACCGATCAATTTAAATGTTCCGTAACGCGTGGTCGATTTAAGGGGATTTTATTTTACATATTTTTTTTTGTATCGAGACTGATTTTTTTTTATTAAATATTGTTCTCTCCGACAATTCTTATTTTATTTTTTTTTGCTGAAGATCCCAGTTGCATCCCCTTTCAGCTTCCGATTTCCTAAATCTCTACGTGTTGATCTACTGGAGCAATTGAGGTTGAGAGCGGAGAAGGATTTCGATTCGGCGGTCATTCCGTTAAAAATTGACCTGGCGCCTAACTGATTTTACTGATTTTTTTTTGGGGTGTTTTGGTGCCAGAGGGCGGGCTACTGGACGGAGGGTTCCGTGAACCTCCAAAAATTACGTCGCAAAACTTAAACAGACAATTTGACTTTACCGATTAATTTGAATGGTCTGTAACGCGTAGTCGATTTAAGGGGATTTCATTTTATCGTTTTTTTTATGTATCGAGACTGATTTCCTTTTCCCCCGGGACCGGCATCGACCGTTAATCCCGCATTCCCAAGCAATTTCCAGATCCCTGAACCCATCCGGACCCCCAACCCCCCTTTACAAAAATATCCTCAAATTCCCTCGGGACCGGCATCGACCGTCAATCCCCCAATCCGTCAATTACCCAACGATCCCCAGACCCCTGTAAAATACAACCAAACTCCCCTGGAACCCCAACCCCCACCTATCCGCACACCCCCTGAAAACCTCAGTTGTATAAAAAATGAGATGATAGAAAATGAAAAAATTAAAGATAATAGGGTAGAAATAAAAAATGGAAAAATTGTCGGAAGTAGGTTAACAGAAACACAGGAAAAAATGATAAATAATAGGGTAATAGGGGAAAACAGAGAAACTGAAGAAAGTAGGTTAATAGGAGGACAAGAAGAAAAGGTTAAAAATAGAGTTTTGTTGAAACGGTTGGGACCATCGGCCCCACAACCATCAAGTACGAAAAATGGAAGATCAAGGAAGATAGTTAGGCAAAGGGAAGAAAGGAGCAACGAGACCCCGACCCTGACAAGTCAAATCCCACCACTCATGTCCCTAAAAACCCCATGCCCCTTTGACTTGCAAGATACCCCCTACCCTCAACCCTTCAAAAGACCAATCTACAACCACTCTGCCGTGAACCATATCCCACCCCTCATGTCTCTGAAAATTCCTTTCCCCTTTGACCTTCCGCAGCACCCTTCCCCCCGTCCCGTGAACATTTACCGTCCCCCTGCCGCAAACCATATCCCCCCCCCTCATGCCCCGGAACATTTACCATCCCCCTGTCCTGAACCATATCCCACCCCTCATCTCCTTAAATATCCCAGCCCCTGTTGAATTATATCCACCACTCACTCCCTACCTCTACCCAACCACAAACCCGAAAATACCTCGAAGAGACCCAAGAAAGCCCCGAGCTCCCAAGAAAACCAAAAGATCCCCTAACCACAACAACTCCCAGGAAACCCAACCCAGTCCCCCACATCCCGCACCCGAACAACTCCCAGAACACCAAACCCTGCTCCCAGTACCCCAAGCAAACCCCGAAAAGTCCAAAATAATCCCAAATCAGGCCCCACTATCGCAGGAATCCCCCGCCCAACAAGAACACTCGAAACTCCCTGAAGGCCCAACCCCCATAGTACCCCCTGAACATCCCGAAACCGAACACATCACCTCAGTAACCCCAAACCGAACCTTACTGCAAATCTAGGACCCTCAAACACAACCCCAAACCAGTCCCGAATAACTCCCGAAAATTCAGAACCCCAGGAAGACTCAACCCCAGAAGCACCCTCCGAACATCATAAACCCCATCCCATGACCATACTGACCCCGAATCTAACCCCACTACCCCGGAAAAGAATAATAATTAGAAATAATTAGAGAATTAAGTTACGAAAATTAAGACAAGACTAGGACTTAGAGGTAGATTAAGAACCCCCGAAAAAAAAA
>NW_011887950.1:95522-98830 GCF_000806365.1 Fopius arisanus
ATCCCTCGTGCGAGCCCCCCAGATGAGAAGAAGAAGGACACCCGATGGCCCCCCCAAAACCAGGAAGGAAGAAGTGAAAATGATTGGCAGCCTTCACTCGTGCCACAACTGCCCCACGAGTCACTGCCCCAGAAAGAATTAAAAGAGGACTTAGTGTAAAAAGACCCCGTGAAAAGGTGCCCCGAAGAAACCCCGAACAATTTGTGAAGAGAACTGGTGAGAACTATTTTGAAAGAGAGAAACCGTGCGAAGGAGAAAAGTGTGCGGAAATAGTGTGAGAGGAACTAGAGGAGAACTATTGTGTGGAGTGTGTGGAGGATTTCTTGGGAGAAGAACGTCCGAGGAGATCGAGGGGAGAGGAGGGAGGAAGGAGGATCAACCCCGAGGAAAACGGAGAGGATTTTGAGAGGACACCATTCCCCGTGAGTGCCCCATTTTTTCTTCCCTGCCCCAACGAATTTCCCTGCCCGTGATAATTTCCCCCCAACGGTGAGCCTCCAATACACTCATGTTAGTTGTAAATTAAGCCCCCTATTAATGATTACCTTTTCAGTCGGCCCCCTCACTTCTCCCCCTTTTTCCAGAGTTAGAGTCGCCCCCTCTTTTTATTATATAATATTTCGCGTAGCCGCAAGTGAGTTGGCCTTACCCCCACCCACGCGTTATTAGTCAAATGGCCCGGATTATTTTTTTGTGTTAATATTGTGTTATGAAATCAGAATACAGATAGTCATTCATAAATCCCTCCGAGTAATCATTTCAAACCCCCCCCCTCCCTTTTTTATTATTTCCGGTCCTCCCGTCAGTTATAATCAATTTCCGTAATTTTTCAGAATAACGTAAATTCCCCCATATCGTGTCTTCGCCGGGAATTATTATATTTTAATTCACCGGTCAAGGTCACAATATATATTCGGAAAATTGGGTGTAACCACAAAAAATGGGGGTTTGGAAAATCCCATACAATAGCAAGGAATGTCGGTATGACCGGCCTAAATGCCGATGATGCGAAGTGACCCCAATAAAAGCGACCACCTAGCACGTATTCAAGTGGCCGTCATTATGACCTGAAAGGCGTTAAGGAGTGACCATTAAGGCGACAACACCTGCAAACCACGAATCATCTAAGAAGAAGTCGCACAATTGCTGAAAGGCACAGCTAAGGAGATTCTTTCCACTCTATTGAATTTTGGGGGCCAATAACTTAAACAACCCTCCGATGGTAATCGCAGATGGGAGCTGCCCCAACGAATTAAAAATGTCGGCAATTCAGAGATGGACCACCTCAGCCACGGGTGTGCCGATATCGACAAAAGAAGAGGCAGGCCAATAGGGGGTACATCTGCTCCGAGTGCCTCCCCCCATTGGTTACAGGGGTTGGCCGGGACCATGACGTCACCTGCACCCTATACCTAACGAAAGTTATGAGATGGCTTCCAGGAATTGGCACAACTCACCAGATGATTTCTTGTTGGCCAAAAAAATTATTTCTTGTTGTCCAAAAAACAAAAAAAAAATCAAAGGTATTTACCGTACGCTTAAGATTGCCTCGCCGATAAGGTGATTACGCAAAGGGTAAACCTCGTTACCCCTTCTCAAATGTCCAGCCTCAAAGGGTCCACTCCATTCGACACGCGATGCTTCTAATGAACAAGCGTTATTCATCGTCAAAGGAGGTGTAAAATTTATGGGCCATGAACGTCAGAAAGATACGTAAACATACCACTTTTGACATTAGAAGAACATTAATTAGAGAGAGGCCAATGCGCGCTCGTCCCGTCTTTTTCTCAAAAACTTCTCCCGCACCTGGTGAAATGGGGGGTAGCATCAGGATGAGGGTACATTGCCTAGGAACATCCCTTTTGAATACATTGTTAATCCTATGAAGAGTCCTTTCACCATACCTCAAAAGACGTTGGATGACGAAATCTCAAAATGCCAACGGTTGTAGGGGAATCCCGCCCGTACAGTATATCATGGGCGGTTTTGCGCCAAATAAGCCAGTCTAATTTAAATCTTCGACGCGTAATCTTCAAGTGATATCCTGCTCGTCATCCAGTTCAACGCTCCAGGCCCAGTTTTCAGGAGAGCAACGCTGCAGGACCACCCTCTGACGTCAGCACTCGGCATAGTCCGAGCGTACAAGTCGACTCGTCTCGCAACCCCAGATCGAGTGCGGCTTTAATCACTACCAACAAGTCTAAAGTAAATTTTCGACTCTTGGTTATTAACGAGTGGCCCTGCTCATTAATAAAGCTGACCCTTCAAGATCCGTCTGTTGGGAAGCAGCTCTGCAGCATAGCCCCCTCTCATCTACAGCGAATGGACAACTCGATTTTCTGCACTGCGCCAGATCGATAGCATTTATGCAAACCAGCACCGACCTGGTAAATCGCTCAGCGTACAACTGAGTTCATCCCGAGCATTCGGCCACGGATATTTCTGCAATCCAGCATCGACCTGGTAAATCGCTCAGCGTACAACTGATCTCATCCTGAGTGTACAACTCAAGGAATCCTCTCGTCAAGCCAGCATCGACCTGGTCAATTACGCAGCGTACAACTGAGTCTACCCGGAGTGTCCAGCTCCGGGATTTCTCGATACCTAGTAACACTAAGCTAGGGAACAACCAAGTTCTGCCTGAGTGAACAACTCAGGTCCATCGATACCGCCAACGCCTCCGGGGTCATATCATCATCATCACCAGCGCTGCAGAAGCGTGTTTGAGCAGTTTTTCGATTCCATCAGTGCTAGAGGATCTAGCATACTTTTGCGGTTCTCCGGAATCCGATGCGAAGGGAAACACGAAGAGATCACCCGTTCCCTGTTGCCGTTTATTTCAACAACCATATATCAGAAAACACACCAACAACATTTACACTATTCCCTCCTACACTTTTTCCTATCTACCTCTGGTTTTATCTTGGACTTTCTTCTATTCTGTATCCCAAATGAGGTGTAATAAATTTAAATTCCATTTTAAGAGAAACTTAAGCGTATCTGTCTCTTTGTGTGCTAATTCCTCATATTATAAACCATTGTGTACTTCAGTACTCAGTCCCACGCAATCGGCCACCCAATAAGTGATATTTATAAGAGCCTTTCTCATCCGGACACTACCTGTCGTGACTAGTTACGGTCAACTGATCTGAAGGGTTCACCTTTTACCCGATATTTCGACCTGCCTAGTGACCCAGTGTCCGCAAAAACTGATGACATGTCAAGCGCTACGCAAAGCGCGTATACGAATAGATCAAATGGTGTTCTCGTATTTGCTGTGACGAGGCAGAATTTTGCGCCCCCCCCCC
>NW_011887950.1:104190-114084 GCF_000806365.1 Fopius arisanus
TGAGGACACCATTCCCCGTGAGTGTCCCATTTTTTATTCCCTGCCCCAACGACTTTCCCTGCCCGTGTTAATTTCCCCCCAACGGTGAGCCTCCAATACACTTATGTTAGTTGTAAATTAAGCCCCGTATTAATGATTAGCTTTTCAGTCGGCCCCCCTCACTTCTCCCCTTTTTTCCAGAGTTAGAATCACCTCTTTTTTTTATTGTATAATATTTCGCGTAGCCGCAAGTGAGTTGGCCTTACCCCCCACCCTCGAGTTATTAGTTAAAAGGCCCGAATTATTTGTTATATTAATATGTTGTGATAAGAGTAGAATACAGACAGTCAATTTATAAATCCCCCCCGAGTTATTATTGAAAATCCCCTCCCTCTTATTATTTCAGGTCCTCCCATAAATTATAATAAAGTTCCCTTTCATTTTTCAGATTATCGTAAATTCCCCAATATCGTGCCTTCGCCGGGAATTATTATATTTTAATTCCCCGGCCAAGGTCACATTGCAAATAAATGATTCATTTTCAAGTTACATATCGATTCGAAGATTGTCTTTTCAAGATTAGTAGTGTTTTTTTATTTGTTATAGTTTCAAAGACGATGATTAGTGAATCAACATAGTTCAATTCCAAGTATTTAGACGAACTAATTATGGAGTTGCGGTAGGCGAAACAGCTTTTCCCACTTGCTTAGCACGTCGGCGTTTGTTCAATAAGGGATTATTCGTATTATCAAGTTCTTTCAAACTCGCTGTGTCATAATCGACTCGCATTGTAGCAAGTGAGCGTGTCATTTCCTCTTGGACCTCAGGCCAAAGCTGCTCGCCCTCACGTAATACTCGACCGGTGTGAAGAGGCGTTGCAGGTACTTCTGTATGTTTCTGGAAATGAAATTTCAATACATGAGGACTTACTTCACTTACTTATATATGGTAGTTACACTTTTTGATAATTCAAGATGAACTGAAAATTATTCAAATTTATGGTCCATGCGTGTTAACTGTCCTAGGTCATATAATTAATGCGATTTATATCGTTTCAATGTGAAATATTGAAAAATTTATAATGGGTTCATATGGTGGATGTTGTACACGGCGCAATTACAAATATTTATTTCAGATCGGATGCGTACTTTGTAAGGTGCTAGACACATCTGTCAAGTAAGGAAATGGGATATATCATTTCCAATAAAATAGTAGCGACAGATTTTGGGAAGACGGTTCTTCACTTGAACTTGATTATAAATTCCAAAGATATTAAAATGAAGTGGAAAAATGATGAAATGACCAATCAGCAAGGTCCAATTGAAAAAGTTCGCACACATGAAAGAAAAATCGAAAACTAAACGGCGAAATACAAACACGCTCGCTGCAGTGCAAGCAATAATTCACTCCGGGGAAAATTATTTCGAAAAACCAAGATAGTCCAATTAGGCTGTCTAGAGGCAGTTACAAAGAGGGAAACGATTCTGGTGAGAATAATTTATTCACTAGGATGCGCTCCTATTTTTCCATCATTTGAGTGCACCAGTATTGAGCTAATAGTGAAGTGCGAACAATTGGATTCATCTGGCAAAGGAATTTCATTAGTCGGCAGTGCTGTGGTCGGCGAGATATAAGGACTTAATTTGCAGTAAAATATTCTCCATAGACGGAAATAAACTACGACGATCGGAAATTTCAGGCCCTCGCGCTACTCCCTGTCATTCGATATTAAGTTTAATAGCGTATGAGGTATGCAACTAGTTTTCATGAGGATCACTGTTCAACAGCGTTGGGTAACCTACACTCCCATTACATAATTTCCCCTCACCCTGTATCCCCTTGCCCCGTACACTCGCCCAGGAGCCACGACGGTTGGAAAACACGTGACTCTCAAGAAGAATGAAAGTATCCTCACTGCGACCTCGCTGGATAAGAGAGAGAGGAGAATAATTATCATCCGGACGTCACCGATTATCAACGGGAGTTGGGCTTGATTTTGGGGAAGAAGACGAATGACTTATTACTAATAAATGACCGGCGTTCAGGAATTGCTCACGCTCCCTCCCCCTTTGTCAACAGGACGTGGACATGCAGGTCCAGATGTAACTCCGCTCTTGAACCCCTAGGGACTACTGTGTTGATGCGTATCTGGACACGCTTGTCTGTGTCCCTTGTTAAAGGAATTTGACTTTATGTAATAAAATTGCGGGATCATGACTTTATCGCGATTTCCTTAAAGGTTGCGGATTGTCGACAAATAGACTGCCGGTGAAAAGTAAATAGTCGATGAAATAAAGGCGACTAGTGCAAAAAAAAATAGAATACAGAAATTATATGGTATTAAATGTATTATTTATTCAGAAACTATTATTAACATCTAGGGTACATATTATTATTATCAATTTGGAAGGAAGGGTATTTTTTTAACGAAATTATTCAAGGTATAGTTCCCTTTTCTTTTAAGCGATCTTGAATATAATGCAAAGTAGTTTTATCAGCTTAACTCTCCAAAGGATTATTAAAAGTTTTACGCTTACAAGTTTTGTTTCCAGGAATTTTTCTAAACATTTTCAATAGAATGTGATCGTTACGTTTTGTGTCCATCATGAAACAACCAGTGAAGACCAATAATACATTACTGCCTACAAACATCAGACGATATATCTTGGAGGTGGTTGTGGCTTCATTCATTGTAACGTGGTTTTTTACCAATTACTGGTTTTTGACCGTTTCCGGATTTTGGAGACTTTCACCAGAGGGGAGGTCACTTTTAATGGCGAAAGTTCGTGAGAAGAGAGGAGAACATTTTTTTGATTTTATTTTGTATTTCATTTTTGAATTGATGACGCGCCACTGCGCTCCTGCTGAGGACATCATAGAGGATCCCGAGCAATTTTGGTAGTAAGCGAATTTTGGATGTGGCCGACGATGGCGCCGCAATTCAGGCTTCAATTAGCACAGAAGTGACGCAGTTTTTTTGAGCACGAAGCTGACTGGATTTAATGAAAAAAAAAGAGGAATGAACTAATTGAGAGTTACTATTCTTTCAGCATGGGAAATAATCCAGAAATTAATTTTAAGACTTTACGGAAGCGCTGAGAATTTATTCTCTTTGATTCAGAACAGGTAATTATTGTTTAAGCATGGCATAGATTCTATGCCATATAATTCATAGAATTCAGAGGATTAAAATTTCGAGAGAAAAAAATTCCGCAGTACCCACCCGGAATTCGAACCCGGGTCTTCCAGTTACGTGCCGGACATACAATCCCATTCTCCCTGATCCCACACTGCACTGCTCGATTTCCTCTTTCCTCTGGGCTTCTCCTAGCTAGAGTCTGTCCTCTTGCTCATCTTACCCTCTTCACTCATCACCTATCACAGCCTATCGACTCCTCCCGTCTTTCTTTCCTTTCTTCTTGACGTTTTAGGATCTCTTCCACTTCAATCAGTCTCTAATCCGTCAGTACTTTCAACAGTGTCTCCAATCTATCCTTCTTATTCTCCTCCAACCAGGCCCTCCACCATTCGCGACTTTTACTTCCCATTTTTTCTTGGACTTTTTTTTACAGGTTATATGTGTCATCGATTTCGCCTCTATCCTGCAAGCTCCGCAGTTTTGATCAGTGTAGCCCTTTTTCCTTTCTCTCGTAACCTTTCCACATCTTGAACCTTGCCCATCTTGTCTTCAGCCACAATTTCAGATTCTTGTCTCTCCAGTAGTTTTGTAGCTTCGTGTCCTCTTTAATCATTCCGTAATAAGGGCAGTAGGTCGAGGTCCTTACTTTCCCCCAGCCCAATTGTGTATCCTGTTGCATCCAGATCTCCGTGATTTCCTTCATCCTCCCTAGCAGCCTTTCCATCCCTTCGTTTGTTCTTACCATCTCGAGCCAGCCCCGTCTCCTACCTCATTGAATGCTTTCGTAACTGTCTGCCCCCATGGGGAGGGGCTGCTATTCTCTATTCTCCTTAGTTCCTCTTTCAGATACTTTTTTACCAATCTACTGTCCTCAATTTCTGATAGCTTTACTAGAAAGTTGATCACTGTCCGCTTGGATCCTACCTCTATACTTCTTTTCCCAGCTTCTAGCTTCCAAACATAGTCTGGTGTGTTCCTTGCGAATCCCGTGTATGCCTTAACCTATCTCAATGTGTTCCCATCTCCTCCAGCCCCAAATCTTCATTCCGTACCAAGCCACTGTTTTCACTGTGGTCTCCAGTAGATATGGCTGCCTGTACAGGTCCTCCACCTTCGCTCTCCTCGTCTCACCCCATACCTTGTTCACAAGCTGTGTAGCTTTCTCCGCTACCTTTTTCGTGTGCGTGTTGAATTAGTTCCTTGTCGTAGACTAGACTTTCGGATACTTGAACTCCTTTACTACTTCTAGCGTCTTTCCCTTATACTTCGATTTTTCCTTTTTCCTTCTCCCTCCATTTCTAAACACCATTATTTTTGTTTTTTCAGTTCCATCATATTTTCATTCCCCCACTTCTTCGTTGTTTCTAACTTTTTCTGTAAGTCCCTGCCCACCTCTGGTACCAATGCTGCGTCATCCGCGTACAGTATCGGATAAACCTTGCTTCCTTCTCGGTGTCCTATCCTTGAGCTCCCTTCCCTTCTTCTCCTTAACTGCTCCACCAATATGTCTTTGAAGTACATATTGAAGAGGATGGGGCTCAAGGGGTACCATTGCATAACCTCTTGCCCTGTCCTATACCTTTCGGTTGTGTGGTTGTCCGTTATCACTTTACTTCTCGTGTCTGTGTATATCAGCTTGGCCATCCTTAGGAAGTTGGCTTCCACTTCTATTTCTTCAACTTTTTCCTACAGTTTTGTTCTCTTGACCTTATCAAATGCTGCCTTAAAATCTATCAATGCCGTGTACAATTTTCCTCTTTTCACCTCCAGCTTATTTTCCACCAGCGTGTTGAACACCATGACGCTTTCCCTTGTGCTGCTTCTTTTCCTGAATCCTATCCGTGCCTCCGCTAATTTGTTTTCTTTCTCTAGCCACTGTCCCAGTTTTTTCGGCATTATTGTTGCCAGTAATTTATAGCCTAGGTGATGAAGCGAGATGCCTCTATAGTTTCTTGCTTCAATCAGTTCCCCTTTTTTATGTATTGGATAGATTATCACCGCCCTGTAATCATCGATTATTTTCGTCTCCTTCCATAGCCATTTCACTGTTTCTGTCAGCTCCTTTTTGCCTGTGTCCTTGCGTAGATTCTTTAGGAATTCCACCTGAATCTGATCCTCTCCCAACTCTCCCGCACGGTAGGCAACTCCACAATGTAGGTAGGAGAAGATTTATACATTATGCCAATGATTTCAAGCGGTGATTTTAATGTCAATTTTGCCTCAGAAGACGCTCAACCCCTTGTACAATTTTTAGAAAGTAAATTTAATTCAAAAATGAATAATAATTCCAAAGACTCAACATCCAGATAAGGCATGAGAGTAGATGCAATTTTCTCAAGATATTGAAATAATTTACAATCACGAGTTCTCATTTCATATGTTGCATACCACAAACCAATTGTATATTTTCTTGAATTGTATCTTTTCATGATTTATTGTAAATGGAGGCAAAAACAATCTTTTTTCATTAACCTAACACCCTTAAAAATTCTAGAATAATGAATAGTGGCTTCTGTTATCGGGGAAATATTTCTCATAATAACTGGCAGGCCACTCTACGTGGCTGGTTGAAATATCGTCATTGCTGGGACTTATTCGCTCACAATGGTTAGCTAATTGGGTGCCCATTAGGATGAGAGGATTATCCCGACCCTAGTAATAGGCTGGCTCCCGACTACCTGAAGGTTGCCGGGCCCTGCTATAAACCAATAGCATCACTCGGGAATAATTCACCCATTGAGTTCGATATATCAGGACAAGGTGATGAATACATTGACTTAGCTCACACCCGCCTACTGTTACGTGTTTCGATACCAACCCTAGTAACGGAGAAAAATCCTATACCATCTGCTACCATCGGACCTGTCAACAATTTATCACACTCATTATTCGATGAAGTAGATATCTCCTTCAATCAGAAAGCCGTGACGTGAAATCCCATAAAACTTGCTGGCTAGGGTGAGTATTTTTATTTCAAGTGCCCATTGAGATCCATGAAGTTTCACTTCTATCGCCTAGCTTTCTAAGCTGACAATTTTTCTTCGCACCTTGTGTCTTCCAAGTATTCCTGGGTTTCACACCCTTCTCTTTCTCCCGTGGCTGTTCTCTCTGGCTTTTTATTCTCTATCTCCTGTTCTGTTTGGCTCTGCTTTGGTTCTACCGGGCTTTTAGCCTCACAAAGTACCTCCTCCCCCAATCGTGTCTCCTCGCACTCCTCCCATCCGGAGCAAGTTCCAACTTTCGCCATTAGTGGGCGCTAGTGTCGCGGTCCCCGTGGGTGGTGGGTGGCAGTGGACGGAAAGTAAGTGGAGGTGGGTAAGGAACGAATCTGCACACTGCCGGAAGAAGTCTCAGGCTATTCATCTTGAGTAAACACAAGTGGTATCAAAAACACCAGCCGGATCATTGCTTCCGGTATTGGGAATGCGATTGTAAATAAATGAACACATGTATGCACTGTACATTTTCCAGAGTGTTTTATTTCACATTTCCGTTGAATTTGCAAACAATGATGTATTATTAACATTTTCATTTCTACATGCACAGTTAAAGTCATAAGAACGATTCCAATTCATTTTTATCATGTATAAGGTCAGTAAAATGAATGCGAGAATGTTCATCGTTAAAAATATGATACACCCCACAGAACATGAGTCTGCATGTACATTATCAATTCTGCTCCTTTCGCGTTGAACATTTTCATCTTCAGTTATATGATGAATAAAGTCTATCTTGAAAGGACGAAGTAATTAAATCGGTTAAATATTATATTCCAGTTTATTGGGAGTGGTGGGGGAATAACCAGAAGAGACCAACACGTACAATATTTAATCTCCATTTACCTTCAGTTCACAACGCAAACGGTACCGATTTGTGTTTTTCCACCCTCAGTTGTTATTTTTTAACATCAACTGCTAAGTGTACATCTTTAGTAATCTCAAATGTGTATAATGTAACAAGTTGGCCGAAGAAATTAAAAAGATTGTCAATATCGACATTTTTCAGTACAAGATTATTATGGGTCATTTCGAACAACTATTGAAAATTTTTGAAAATAATTTTTATCATGAAATCTTCTGCTATGGACTTTTTTTCTCCATTACACTCTGCAGTTTCCAACCTCAAAAAACGGTCAAATTGTCAAAAACAGCTTTTTTATATCCGTCTCTTGGTACATTTGTTAGATATTCTCTAAGTTGATTAATCCATGTCGTACGCCATGACAGAGCCCGTATAGTACTATCCAACATGTAGATAATAGCTCTGGCCACACGGTCAGAGATGAAGATCGCTTTATACCCATAATGTGAATGTGTAAAACTGATAATTTTATCAGCTCCGCAGTATACGGATGCAAATTTTTCATCATCGTCAGGTGCCTCAGATTCTTTAGAGGAATACTCGGGCATAAGTAGCATACAAGCTTCTACGTTATGCCATTCCGAAGGAGTTAACGTGATCAATGTCCGGGGAAATTTTCCAATTATTCAGACCACTGTTGTGAACACGCCTCCTTCAGTCCAGTGTAAACCGGTGGTCACTTGTTTAGTATGTACTTTATTTGTTGACAAAGTACCCGCAAGTAACAAAAATTTGTTCTAATTTTTTTTTGTTGTCTAAGTTTGTCACTAATTTTGGTGGCTCCGTCTTTTGCTTCTTCATCATGGGCGGTCTAGTCTTTGTGCCAACAGACATATCCTTGAGGTCACATTTACGCTTACTGCTGACCGTTTGCGATGATAGACCCTCTAATTTTCCTTCAAATAATGGCAGCTCTTGAATAGCTGTATAATATCCCGAAGATATGGAAGTCATGGCGTTAATACTGGCGTTATCCTCAAGCGTGAAAGAGATGTCTGACATGATGCGATACGTCTGAATATGGTGTCAACAGCAACAAGGTTTCATATCCACATGTGGAGGTAGTGGGGGTGGGGGGCGCATGCGTGATGGTATGAATAATGGTATTGCAGCATAAATGAGAAGTATCTTTTTGATTCTATTTTATCTCTTTGAATCGAGATTGGTGCATCTAAAAACGCGGGTGGTCTTGCATCGGATATATCGCTATTGTGCTAATATCAGCTACGGCACAGTGGGTGGTTAAACAAGTGGGCCTCTTGGCTCTTGCTGTTTGATTTTCTAGCGAAATGTAGCTCAATACCAAGACAACACAGATGTATGTTCGATTGGTAGATCTTCGAAAGTTGACAGATTTCTGATATTAATATCTGGTTTGAATGTTTATAGAGAGAATAACGAAATAATGGTACTTCCAAGATATGTGGTAAGGTGCACTTTATTTCAATTCATAGTTCATTCAGACTTCTCATCATGAAAACAGCGAACTGATCTTTCAGTAATTTTGAAAGTGCAGAAGAAATCTGTCAGCAGGAGGGATTGCCCCGGGAGTCCCCTGCATCGCCACCTCCGGAAGAGCAGAGGAAATTGCGCAGGGAGCCTCCGGCATCACCATCACTCGAAGAACAGGGGCAGCGCTCTCCGTCTATTTCGGAGATTGACTCCCCATCTCAGCCGAGTAGCTGCCCGGCGAGCACCTCGTATAACTATCAATATTTTATCCACTTCCTTTTTTTTGTGCAATTGATTTAGCACATTTAATTAATTAATTTCTTTTTGTTTTTTGCAGGAAAGCCTTACCTGTCTGCTTTCTCTCAGGCCCCACCAGGCGTGGGATTTATGGAGTTGGCCGACACCGATGCTGACAACGTGAGCTCCAACGCCGGTGAGGAGCTGGGGAGAGTGCCACAGTGGGGACCTCCCATGGGAAATCCAGGTTTGTCGGGCAGGCATTACGGGCCTAGCCTCGAGGAGCTCAGCAGGATGCGTAGAGTGCTCTTCCACGCGAGTCCAATAGCTGCGTCATCGCCAGATCTGGGGCCCCTCGGACCCGTTCCTCAGCTGGGACCGTCAAGGAAGAGTCTCGAAGTCTGGAGCACTCAGGATGCGTCTGGCGCTCAATTCGTGGACGAGCACGGAGAGACGGAACCAACGCGCAAGCCAAGTTATCTCACACCACGTCCTATATCTCAAATAAAAATTGAAGATATCGTGACATTGCTCACACGCCTCTGGCAAAGTGGTACAGAAATTCTTCGCGATAGTAATTTTTTCCTCAACTTGTACTTCACTGAAAACGCCATCGGTGGAGGTCGAAATCGAACTACACCCAATGGCAAATTTTGCAACATCATCGAAATCATTATCAAAGATAATATGTGTTTGGCACGATCCATTGTGGTAGCAAAAGCATGTTCTCAGAAAAAAGCAGGTACTATAACCATTGATGAATGGAATAGTATTCGTCTTTGTCATGGAACGGTGTAGGTGTGTAAAGCTGCTGCTTTAGAAAGAGCTTCGGGAATCGGGCTCTTTAAGAACGCGTATAGTATTGATCTAATTAAAACTTATTAACGCATTCTCATCTCGGGTCTCTCTAAACCCCTTGACTGGGGTGCGGAGAGCGCGGTTGAGCCACCAACCGAGCGCGTCTCCGGGTGGTGGATAGGAGGACGGCCGGGCGGAATAACCACCTCGGCGGAGGCCGGGACAGAAATGTCTCGAACTCTGCGCGGGCTTGGCTAAAAACCAGGTTAATGGGGAACATAAGGCCGAACGAAACGTGGGAAACCACAAGGGAAGCCGGAAAACCCATCGCGAACCAGCTCCTCCAAGCTACGGTGTACGATACCGTGCCAATGGCTGCATGGTGCAGGAGAAGTTTGCATCTCAAACGGTTCCCTCGGATACCAGGC
>NW_011887950.1:114249-115798 GCF_000806365.1 Fopius arisanus
AGACCAGAAAACAAAAAGAAACACAAAAACCACCTGGGACGGAAGAACCCCAGGGCCAGAATACTGGACCTGGTGGAGAACAACCCAGGGGGAAAAGACCAAGCGGCGCGGCAAGGCGTCGGTTCCAGAAGGAGAGAAGGGCTAACCCAGCCTCAAGCACTCCTTCTGGGACAAACAAGGGTGAGAGTAGGGGCGAGGGAATGCCGGGGGGAGCAGCCGCGAAACGGCTGAAACCCGATGGCACCCCAAGCCCCCACAACAACACGCGACCTGAGAAAAGGCCCAAGACTGATCTTGGCAGCTACGCTCAGGTCGCAAAGAAAATGATCAGGTGGGCTCTCGTCCCAGAGAACTACCCCGATCGAAAGATCACACCCGAAGAAATCAAGGGCCTGAAGGGACTGCTTAGGTCCCAGATCCTCTCCTTACCAGAGGGGACTAAGGCACCGACGAGGGTGTATGGGAGAGGGACGGGGCAGCCATTGTCGGCTGCACCGACGAAGAAACGGGGAACTGGCTGAAAGGACTGTTCCCTAAAAACAAAATCGGGGACCTCGTCTTCGCGGTGATGCCACCGGAGGAGCTACCGAAGCGACACCGGGTGAGAGTTCACCACGGAGACGAGGATGTCACCGCCCAGGAGGCAATCGTGCTCATGGGGCGGCAGAACCCCGACCTTAAAGGAGACTGGGTCTTGATTAGAGGCAGTGAAACAAGGGGAGCCACAGGCGCCCACTTTGCTGCCCTGATCAGGGATCAAACCCTGCGGACCCTAGAGGCTTGCAATTTTAAACCTCACTGCGGGACTCAAAGAGCAACTATTAAGTTGCTCGAGAAGAACCGACATGAGGAGAAGGATAAGCCTATCGACGGGTGAGCCTAAAAATGGTTCATAAGTCGATAGAAATAGTCCAGATTAATCTGCATCACAGTAAAAGCGCCTCAGCAGTTCTCTGCAAGACGCAAGCTGGGGTGCAGACAGCCATAGCCCTAATTCAAGAACCATGGTTCGTGAACGGGGCGGTAAAGGGCCTGGGGGGGGTGTGGAAGAATTTTTCACTCGAACACCCAAGGAAAGAAGGTTAGGACCTGTGTGTTAGTAAAAGGCGCACAGGCGACCTTCTTACACCAACAAAGCGGAGAGGACCTCACGGCCGTGAAGCTCAAGGTCCTCACAGAGAAGAACGAGCCCCTGGAATTCATAGCGGGATCAGCATACCTGCCATACGATTCCATGGAACCTCCCCCAATAAGGGAGGTCGAAGAATTCGTCAAAAAAGTGAAGGACGAAAGGCTGGAACTTCTGCTTGGGTGCGATGCGAACTCACACCATCTGGGGTGGGGAAGCTCAAATACCAATGCTAGAGGAGAAGCCCTAAATGACTTCATTATGGAAAAGGACCTTCAAATCCTGAACAGAGGGAAAGAACCAACCTTCATGGACTGCAGAAGACATGAAGTGTTGGACATAACCATCTGCACGACAGGCATGGCACGTTGGGTAAAAGACTGGAGGGTGTCGAAAGAACCTTCGGGCTCAGACCACAGC
>NW_011887950.1:116383-117459 GCF_000806365.1 Fopius arisanus
GGGTTCACGAACTCGGGGGATATGGAACAAGGAACAGAAACTTGTAGAGACACCTACAAGCCGCAAGAATGGGCCTTGGCAGCTAAGATAGTCCACCCGCAAGGGGTAGAGTGGGCCGTCAATACATTTGAACCCCTAAAAGCTCCGGGACCAGATGGAGTCTATCCAATCCTCTTGCAGAGAGGGATCGACATCATTCTGGGACCCTTAACAAAAATACTTAGGGCAAGCATAGCACTAAGGACTGTACCAAAAATTTGGGGGAGATCAAGGATTGCCTCCATCCCCAAACCTGGAAAGAACGGGCATATCAAGCCCAGGGACTTCAGACCCATCAGCCTCACCTCCTTCATATTGAAGACACTGAAAAGACTGGTGGATCAATACATAAAGAGCACACTGCTTCTTGAGAAACCCCTATCACCCTCACAATATGCCTACAGGGCAGGCAGGTCGACGGAAACGGCCCTGCATCACCTAGTGGCTAAGATTGAGGAACAGATAGAGGGAAAGGGCTACGCACTCAGCCTATTCCTAGACATCGAGGGCGCCTTTGATCGTACTAAATACGAGATCATAACAAGGGCCATGTCGAGGAAAAATTTTCCAGACTGTATCATTGACTGGACGAAAAGCACGTTGGAGAGCAGGAAAATAACTGCCACACACAACGGCTCACACGTAGAAGGGCACCCGACCAAGGGTTGTCCACAGGGAGGAGTCCTGTCCCCACTCTTGTGGAGCCTAGTTGTCGATGACCTTCTAGAGAAATTGAGAGAAGAAAACTTTCTGGTGAACGGCTATGCTGACGACATAACCATTGTAGTCAGGGGAAACTTCCTCGAAACTCTAAGAGACAGACAGATCCGTGCTGTGAGAATACTGGAAGAATGGTGTAAAGAAACGAAACTTACAGTCAATCCTGAAAAGACGTCTGCCATGATCTTCACCAGGAAATATAAAGTGGTCACTCCACGACCAATTAAAATTGGAGGAGTGGACATCGCTTACGCTAGTTCAGTGAAGTACCTGGGAGTGACTCTGGACACCAAGCTTCACTGGAAACAACACATAGC
>NW_011887950.1:118729-121736 GCF_000806365.1 Fopius arisanus
CTGGCTACAACAAGGCTAAATTGCTGGGGAACCGCCTTCCCTAGCATCAGCTATGTAGCGGATCTAGACGCCGGGAATCTACTAAAACTGGTGAGAAAAGCTGGCCTAGAATTATAGGGATCAGAAGGACAACGGAGCCACAATAGCCCAGTAGGGGTTCGGTGACAAGAGGGCAGCAAATACCTATCCGTATTTTTAACCATAACCATAACGCATTCTCATTGATGAAAAAATTGCTCTCATATTGTGGCGCGTGGAAAAGTGGAAAACCCTGTAGTGATGTATGATGGTCCCATAGCATTCGATGGCAAATCTGACTGTGTTGTATTAGATATCGGTTATTTTCCTCAGGGTAACCAGTATCAGCCTACTACAGATGTTAAAAGACAGTTCCATGGTGCTGAGTGTTTATGTCTGCGCTCAGATCATCGATCCAAGAAGCGTCTCGCTGAGGTTTCAACTAACCCGGCCGCCAAAACGGGATGTATGTATATGCGTAAAATATGCCTATTCATGTAAAATTTATTAAGTTCAGCGTATCATTGTGTTCATAGTAGACTCATCTGTGATTTCAAGAAGCAACTCGCATTTACACGTAGTCTATAATTTAAGTAGATAGGAGTTTCAACGCAAAGGGATGAAATTTCGTATTCTCCTGTCTCGAAAAATCTAGGTGTAACGAAAAGTGTCACCTTGTTCAGGAACCTTTCTGTTCGATGATTTTGATTCTGATTTGGTTAGCAATGGATCGCACTTATTGGAGTGGTTGGACTTCGTCTGGTAGAATAAGTTTTGTTAAATTTATTGCTTTATAATGAATGACCATCGCGTTCGGTCCGGAGAGCGTCAGTTGTAACGTGGTATTTTTACCAGTTGCTGGTTTTCGACCGTTCCGCGATTTCAGAGACTTCCACCACGCGGGAAGTCACCTTCAGTGGCGAGAATTCATGGAACGAGAGGAGAAAATTGTTTAATGTTATTTTGTTGTTTTTTTTTTTTCAATTGAAATTACGCGCTACGGCCCTTTTTCTGAGGACATCATCGAGGATCTTCAGGAAGGCGAGAGATGTCGTCAGGCTCCTCCAAATTTGTAGCGTCTGACTGATTTTGGAATGTGGCCGATAATGGAGCCACAATGCAGTCATAGATAACACCGGAAGTGACGCAGCCATGGAAACACGTGGCTGATTGGTGTTCAGCAAAATTCATTAATAATTAGTGATGAGAGACAATTATCTCTTTCAGGTTAGTAATTAACGCAGGAATTAATGTTGAAGGAATCCAGGAAGCGCTGAAAAGTTCTCCCATTATTAATAGACAAAAATTATAATTAAGCATCGCCTAAAAATTAAGAGCGCATGCGTTGGAAATTAATAGTATCTGTCGCGCATGCCTAACTGATTGGGATTGGTGGATGATGAGGTTGTCATCCCTCCCATCACATTATAGCCCACGTTAACCACCTTTTGCGTACATTCACGTGTATCGCAAGATCACTTTCCATTTGGTGGGCATCAAAAGTGTGCCGGTGACAAAACTAACTATGAGAGACGCCGCACAGACCTTGTGCCGATTTAGTGAGCGTGGTGGCCACATGAATTTATGATTTGAAAGCATAATTTTAATTATTTTATAGTGGGCAGAGATTCGAAGATTTAAATTTTGGTGTTCTGTACATCTGAGTCCAAGAGGACGATTCGTAAGTTATTCGATCGGTGAATCTCTGACCGCTTCAATTAGTGAAAAATTTGTGTTACTTGTTCTTTCTCTCCGAATCGGTAATTTTTTTTAATTTTGTAACGCCATTTTCGCGTTACTAATAATTAAGAATATTGATCGGATGAAATCATGCTCTCTGACGTATCGATTGAGCCCGCTAGTTCGCCACGCGTGGGAAGTTGAGGTAATAGTACGGAACCTCAGCTTCCAATGAGACTCCTCTGTCGGAACACTGGGTTCCCCACTCCAGGGAACTGTTCCACATTAGACGAGGTGGGCATTCAACTGGCCAGGAGTCCAGATAAGGGGTTGCCTGGACGGCTTGGTTGGTGACATTGGAATCCGACGCGCTCCAGGAAACGTTACCGGCAGGGATATTCTCGCGGGCGGATGGCGGCAACGCGGACGATCCCCCACGCACTCCAGCCGCGTGAGCCGAGAGTGGAGAGCAGAGCTTATTAGGTGATCACTCTCCACTCCACACATTAGAATTATCTCGGCACTCTCCCGGGCCAATCGGCCCCGGGCTCTGACAGTCCGTTGCTCCCGGTGATGAGCGTGGCTATGCAGCCCACTTTATCACTCTACCTATAGCTATCTTTCTTGTAGCAATGAGGCTGAACTAACAAAAATAGTAAGAGGTCTACCTATACCGCGAGCTCTCGGCATGCTAGCGCCTATGGACAGCTATCGACTTTCTATCGCTATCTAATTCCCGATTGCTCTCGACTTTATCGACCCGATCTACTATCGATCACCCTATCCTAGCAACCTTCCTAAGCTAACGGGGACCGACCATATTAAAGAATCCCGACCCTCTCTCCACAACCTAGCACACTGAGCAACTAATAGTCTTCCCGTGCGTGTTCCATCTTTACATCCACCACTTTGGCGTTTCACGGGAAGTCTCCAGATGTCCTCACTAATCTCCGGGGAGGGGACAGTGACGACCTCTGGTGACATACATTCGAGCCCTTCCGGCAAATTCTTCTTTGTTAATTTCTCTTGGTATAGAGCGGAACTCATTGGGATCTTTTGGAATTTGTTATAGACCCGAGCGGTTGGGTTCGATGATAGGGATAGATCACTTGTAGATAATTATAAATGAATATCTCTCAGGGAGATTCAACTTTTTAACGATTAAACGATTTATTCAATAAATATAGTCTTTGATTAATGCCGTAAATATCAGGCAATATGAATTACAAGAAAGACAACCTGACTAACTGACCCAGTGGCAACGAACTCACGAGCTTATATTTCATCGTGGATTCGATTGCAACAAGTG
>NW_011887951.1:0-2554 GCF_000806365.1 Fopius arisanus
AAGAGTCAGCAATGTATTACCAAACGAGAGCGTTTGGTAATATGAATCGAGGCAAGTGTACCACGGTTTACAATAAAAACCGAGATCACACAGGTCTCAGGGTCTCATTTTCGAGTTCACTATAGATTGAATTACTTGAATCCACTTAAAAATCATATTTTATTGTATTAGAGTAAACCGTTACTCTTTAGTTAGGAATTAATAGACTAAAGTATCTCTAATTGCTGAGATTGAGTCTATGTTTACTCGACCATTCTATCGTACATAACACTTACGAAAATCGGTGATTTCCAAGAATGTGACTCGGGATGGGATTTGAGTGAAATTATAAATTTGATGGTTAATATGAACCGATATGTTCCACTCAAGGGTGGCTCTTCAACGTACGTCGAGCTGCCCTATGATATTCAATGCAAAAAAGCTGTTGTCAATGTCAAAAATTCGGATGAATTTTGTTTTTTGTGGTCAGTTATTGCTGCTCTCTATCCAGTAAACACGCATCGATGTGCTACTTCATCATATCCTGACTCTACCACCGCAACTTTTCCACACAGTCAAAAACTACTTGCTTATGCAAACATTCACTTCCCCATCACCTTGAGTGATATTCCAAAATTTGAGAAGAAGAATGACCTGTCAATTAATGTTTATGGAATCGAATGTGAAGTGAATAGTGAGAAGGAAATAGTCCCTTTCTACCTTAGCAGGATGAACTCGCGCATACCGACAATTCATTTACTTCTCTTTTGTTCAAATGTGTATGTTGCTGCTGATGTTCAACCAATTTACCACTTCGCATGGATGAGAGATCTCTCAAGACTGATTAGTGCACAAATTTCCAATATTGCACATCGTATGTGGTTGTGTGATCGATGTTTGTATCATTTCCGCGAGAAGAAACATTATGAGGCTTACAGACAGGATTGTGTAACTATCAATAAGTGCAAAATGATTCTTCCATTGGAAGAGAAAAAAATCTTGAAATTTGAAAATCACAGATACAAGGAGCCTGTACCATTCACAATTTACGCTGATCTCGAGTGTATTCTTCAACCGTGTGCTGATAATGATGATGGCAGATTACGGCAAAAACATATTCCATACAGTGTCGCCTTTTACTTGGAGTGTTCCTTTGATAATAATTTATCGCACTTTGAAATTAAACGTGGAAGTGATTATATTGCATGGTTCATGGACGCATTAAAGAAAATCGGAGTGATGGTAAATGATAAACTGAGGACGATTGTACCAATGTAGCCGCTCACGTATGCACAGTCCCAAGAATTCTCAGTAGCCCGAGTGTGTCATATATGTCAGGGGCCATTGATTTTGACAGATATTAAACATCGAGATCGTTGCCACTTCACGGGTAAATGTCGTGGAGCTGCGCATGCTGGATGCAATGTAAACTATAAAAATTCACATGAAATACCAGTGATATTTCACAATCTTTCGGGGTATGATGCGCATTTTATAATTGTGGATTTGGTGAAGGAGTTCAATGGATCTGTCGAATTGCTGCCTCTAACAAAAGAAAAGTACATTTCATTCAAGATATCTATTCCACAAACAAAAGTCAACCTAAGGTTTATTGATTCATTTACATTTATGGCTAGTAGCCTGGAAAAATTGGCCTCCTACTTGACTGATGAAGACAAGACAATTACACGAGCTCATTGCAACGCTGAGCAATTCCATTTATTAATGCGTAAAGGTGTATTCCCATATGAATATTTGGATAATTGGAATAGATTGAATGATGGAGAATTACCATCGAGGGCGGCTTCTTATTCCACACTAAACAATCAAGAAATTTCAGCTGAAGATTATGCTCATGCGCAGGAAGTTTGGAAAAAATTTAATATTACAACACTTGGTGAATATTCCGACCTCTTCTTAAAAACTGATGTTCTCCTCTTAGCTGACATTTTTGAGAATTTCCGAAAAAGTTGTTTCTCAGTTTACAAACTCGACCCACTGCACTACTACACCGCACCTGGACTGGCATTCGATGCAATGCTAAAATGCACCAGAGTGGAAATCGAACTTTTTACAGACGCTGAAAAGCTCTTATTCATTGAAAAAGGGATCCGAGGTGGTGTAGCTCAACGTACAAATCGCTATGCTCATGCCAACAATCGGTATATGGGTGAGAATTATAATCCAAACGAAGATGACTCCTATCTCATGTACTTTGATGTCAACAATTTATATGGAGCAGTCATGAGTCAGTACTTGCCCTTTGGTGCAATTGAGTGGGAAAATGTTGATGGATTCAATGTCCTCAATGTTTCCGATGATTCACCCGTTGGATATATCTTAGAGGTGGATTTGGAATATCCTAAAGAGCTACATTATGTACACAAGGACTTGTCGCTATGTCCCGAGCATTTTATTCCACCGAATCGCAAGAATACCAAGCTCATGACAACACTCTACGATAAAAAAGACTATATAATTCATTATCGGAATTTGAAGCAATGTCTGAGTCTTGGTATGTGATTAACGAAAATCCACCGAATCTTTAAATTCAAGCAAGCAGCATGGCTCAAGC
>NW_011887951.1:3534-17730 GCF_000806365.1 Fopius arisanus
GACTCTGCCACGCCGCCAAATATCATTCATGTGAACTCTCTACGTATTGAGTGTAATCTGCAGAAGCCTACATTAACAATCGACGTGTGCATACAATTCACGAATTCTTCCCAAGCATTCCACCTGGATATAAGATCATTGAAACACCTACTCAGGTCATTTACTTGCCAATCATGTTGCGGTCAATAGACCATCTGCAATTGAGAATTGTCGATCAAGACAATCGCCCTGTGAATTTCCGTGGCGAAGTCATCACAATACGACTTCATATAAGAGCTCATTGAATAATGGGTATTGTGTTTGAGGGGAGGAAAGTCCGTCGCAGGTAAAAAAGTGAGGACTCATGCCGGCAAGCGAACAGTCGTCGAGTGCATCTCACGAAGCTGACATCGCAGAACATCAAGTTCCTGCGTACTCCGGGACTAAGAATTCGCGGAAAAGGAGGAAAGTGAGGGTTTGCTGTGTCTTCATCGCCTGCTGTTACTGTCATCTGCGATGGAAGAGATCCTGAACATTCAGAAGCGAATAATCTTTGATGAGTCGATTGTTCATTATGAGATTCATTCGCACCAACCATTTGCATCATCTTCCTTCAACAACAATGACGAAATCCGTATTTCTGTACAACACCAGGATCTCTATGTACTGCCATGCAAGAGTTCATTGCACATTTATGGTAGATTAACTAAAGCCGATAATACACTTGTTGCAAATACACAACTTGTGAATAATGCCATCTGTCATTTATTCGAGGAAATACGCCATGAATTAAATGCAGTGGAAATTGATAGGTGTAAAAATGTTGGCTTGACAACGTCAATGAAAAAGTACATCTCTCAGAGTCCTAGCCAGAAATATCTCATGGAAAATGCGGGCGGGAAAATTGACAACGAGAAGAAAATAACTGATGAGGCAGGATATTTTGATGTATCCATTCCTCTAAGCATGATTTTAGGATTCGCTGAAGATTATCAGAGAATTTTTGTGAATGCAAAGCATGAGTTAATCCTAACACGTTCACACAGTGACTTTAATGCTATATTCCAAGCTAATGATGGACCACAAGCTGAGCACTTCAAAATCACAATCACCAAGATCGATTGGATGCTACCCTACATTAAACCTGCTGACACTCGAAAAGTACAGCTTCTCAATCAGATTTCAAAAGACACGGTGGTGCCGATTCGCTTTCGCTCTTGGGAATTATACGAGTATCCTCTGCTGCCGAGCACAACGAAGCATGTCTGGACTGTGAAATGCTCAACGCAATTGGAGAAACCGCGTTACGTCATTCTCGGCTTTCAAGTAGCTAGAAAAAATCAGGCTTTGAAGGATGCCAGTGCATTCGATCATTGTAATATTGGAGAAATCAAATTATTCTTGAATTCGCAAAATTATCCATATGGAAATCTGAATTTGGACATTGAACACAACCAATCAGCTCTTCTCTACGATACGTACACCAGCTTCCAAGCCTCCTATTACCATAAAGAGCCTGAACCACTATTCAGCAGAGCGGACTACTTGAAAACAGCACCCCTCATCGTCATCGATTGCTCCAAGCAGAACGAGTTCTTGAAAATCGGCCCTGTGGACATTCGTCTGGAGTTTGACTCATCGTTGATCTTCGACGCCAACACCGCAGCCTACTGCTTGATCTTACACGATCGAATCATCGAATATAGCTTACTCACCGGCAGCGTCAAGGAACTTATTTAAAAAATAAATTTAATCATTCAACTGAATAAATAAACAATAATTATTGGAAAAGAAAATCTTTTTATTTCTCATCAACGACATCATGACCAAGAGCCGAGTCTGCCTCGGTTTTCAATGATTCAAACATTATGTTTACACCGAGTTTGAGTTCATGTAGAATGCCTAGCATGGGGGCTGCTGGACTTTTCTCGTACAGATTTGGCCCCCTTTTTCGCTTGGATCCACTGCTCCATGAACTAACCCAACGATCTCGCACAAAATCATCATCCACTCTCACTATAAATTCTTCAATGCAGTTAAGAATAACAGCCAGCTTTTTCGTAATGTGGATGGATAATGGTAGGAGTGAGTCATCTGCAGCATCTTCCTCATTCTTCCTTCTCACAGCAGCATAATTCTTCTCCAAAAACTGCACATCACTGATGACACTCCAGATATTTTCCGGTGGAACATCATCAAAATGCTTCTCCACTATGTCCTCAAAGTCGGGACAGTACGGTGGAGTACTATTCAACCAGCGTATGTCTTCTGGTGAGAGATTCTCCATGATTACAACTAAAGTTCTGCCTACACATTCGCGATTTATATCACCTCATCCCTTCCACCAGTCTATCCAAATTTCGTTACACCTGAAATTTTATTCTCGGAAAGCATTATTGATTCCTAGAAAAGCACCCACATTCGTAACGATCCAATTTTTCTGAGAAACTCTTTATACCTACATTCCAATAAATCATTATTCACGCAACTTTGAATTTCTTCGATCTCAGCTGATGAGGTGAATGACTCTTGCACTTGTCCACATGAACTTTTCCATCTCTATGTCATGATCCCAGCGAGATCACTACCAATGTTTATGTGACGCGTACGTGCTCATCGGTGAATACACAAACACACGGAAAGCATTCGACAATCACTAAGTCTCAGGAAATTTTATTGAAAAATTAAATTGATTCGTGTCTGTTTTCTTATCATTAATTGTTATCCAATTAGACAACGTAATTGATGTTCCATTTAAATTGAAAACATTCAGTTCAAAAGTGCACAATTAATTTCTATTTTGTTCAATGTCATGAGCATTCAATGTAAAAGCCCAAAAAAAAAGAAAGATCATTGTAAATTATTAAACTTGTGTTATGTTGCATGGTATCGTCTTTTGAAGACTATGGTGGAATATTCATTCCACTTGGAAAACGATTCACTGCGATTCATCCAAGAGGTAGAGTGTTTTGTTTATAGGGCGCGTACGTGCTCACCGGTAAACACACGCGGCCACGTGAGCGGGGGACCAGTTCGCGCTTCAATCTCAATGAGAGAGAGAGAAAGAGAGAGAAGTATCGAGTTTAAAATCATTCCTCAGATTTGATAAAGAAAAAAATTCATCTATCTCATTATTAGTTTCTACTACTCATGAATTAATTTGTTCTAATTATGATTATTGAGGCGGCATCAAAGAAAAAAAAATGCACCGCCAACAGAACGTCTGAAAATTTTAACAACTACGATTGTCAGCTATGAAATATTAGATATTAGAAATCAGAAATGAGATAATAGATTGTAGACCTCACATACAAGGTATTAGATATGAGGTATCATATGGTGGATATTCAACGTCAGATATCACATGGTGGGTATCCCCCCCCCCATTCTGGCTCAAAATGGAGCCCCGAACATTACCACCGCGGAGTCGATAAAGAAGATTCCACCCATTATCGACCGAGGGCCTAGCAGATTCCAGCATTGCCCTCCCCCGCAACCTCACCCGCCCGCCCCCGCCCCGCACCGTCCCTCAGACCCCTATGTCCAGAACCGGCCTTGTTTATCTACTCAGGCCAATAGGGGGTACATCTGCTCGGAGTGCCTCCCCCCATTGGTTACAGGGAATTAGCCGGGACCATGCCGACATCTGCCCCCCATGCCTAACGAAAGTTATGAGATGGCTTCCAGGAATTGGCACAATTCACCAGATGATTTCTTGTTGCCCAAACAAGGGGACATCTCCAGCCTCAAAGGGTCCTCTCCATTTGACACGCGAGGCTTCTAATGAACAATAGTTATCCATCTTCAAAGGAGGTGTCAAATTTATGGGCCATGAACGTCAGAAAGATGCGTAAACATGCCACATTTCACATTAGAAGAACATTAATTAGAGAGAGGCCAATGCGCGCTCGTCCCGTCTTTTTCTCAAAAACTTCTCCCGCACCTGGGGAAATGGGGGGTAGCATCAGGGTGAGGATACACTGCCCAGAAACATCCATTTTGACTACATTGTTGATCATATGAAGATTCCTCCCACGTGAAAGATCCCTCCCAGTGTTCTTCAAGGGAGGCAAGCCAGCCGGTCCCGTTACAAATTCTTGGTTATTAACGAGGGGCCCTGCTCATTAATAAAGCTGATCCTTCAAGATCCGTCTGTTGGGATGCAGCTCTGCAGCATCACCCACTCTCATCTACAGCGAGTGGACAACTCGATTTTCTGCACTGCGTCAGATCGATCGCATTTCTGCAAGCCAGCACCAGTGCTAGAGAAGCTTGTTTGAGCAGTTTTCGACTCCATCAGTGCTAGAGGATCTGGCATACTTTTGGAGTTTCTCCGGAATCCGCTGCGAAAGGGGAAACACGAAGAGATCACCCGTTTCCTTCATCGCCGTTTATTTCAACAACCGTAAGTAAGAAAGCAGACCAACAACATTTACACTATTCCCTCCTAAACTTTTTTCTATCTACCTCGGGTTTTTATCTTGGACTTTCTTCTTTTCTGTATACCAAGTGAAGCGTACTACATTTAAATTCTATTTTAAGGGAAACTTAAGGGTATCTTTCTCTTTGTGTGCTAATTCCCCATATTATCACCATTGTATACTATAGTACTTATTCCCACGCAATCGGCCCTCACTAAGTGAGATTTATAACATCCTGTCTCCTCCGGACACTACCTGTCGTGACTAGTTACGGTCAACTCATCTGAAGGATTCACCTTTTACCCGATATTTCGACCTGCCTAGTGCCCGCAACAAAATTTTGGTGCCCGAACAGGGACTTGATTGTTAGAAAACGGGAAAATGGTTGAAACGCGTAGTGGAGAAAAAGGAGACACAAACGAAAAAATTCCCCAAACACCTTCTAATGTAAGTTAAAAAAAGAAAAAGTCACAAGAAAAGTGAAAAAAAACTGATAAACTCCCTGCAATGGAAGAAGAATGTGACGACGGACAATACTTTCCAACTTCTGATAATGAAAATGAAGAATTTAGTGGTAAATTGGCTGCCTCAACACCCGCGTCACACCTTATGTCAACCGCCGATAGTATCGACGATCAAACTTTAATGGAAGCATCGTGAGTTACCCCAGTCTCAAGCACCGGTACTATTTCCAAAAGTAAGGGCAAACAAGTAACTGTAGGGCTAGAATGGTTATTAACAGACAACCAATTCCTATCTCGAATCCGGGAACGAAAAGACATACTAACGGAACAACTGACGGCTATACAAAATTTTATTCAAAATGACTCATCTGCCGTCGCGATAGTTCATCGAGCCGGAATTTTACCAGATATCTATGCATTATTTAAGAAACATTTCCCTCAACAAACGAGTGGAACGGACTCGTACGCTCAGTTAATCGGGAATTTTGTCCCAGAACAATCCGGCGATCTAACCACGGATATTTGTTCTGAATACGAAGGACTAGAAACAATAATTGATAACAGTAGATAGGCTGTGCCGGTTCTGGACAAACTGCTGAGTCATTCCAGAACAGGCATGCGTTAGGGGGGGGGGGGGGGAGTCAGACTCCTGCGAGCCCAGGTGTATGACCCACTATCAAGATCATGATGTCATCCAATTCCTAGAATAAGAAGAACGTGCCGAAAGCACGTTCTCTTTCTGTTAAGGTCACCCTATTCCCAGAATGATTAAGTCAATTGTGGGAACAATGGGAACGTGCCTAATGTTATGTTGTCAGCGGAATGTTTGGTGTTGTGAGTGATTCTGCAGATTGCGAGTGCTTTGTCTACAGAATCTATGCAACACAAGCATTTTTATGAGTATTTATGCTGTGACGAACACGGTTCCAACAATTAATTCTGAAGTGCATAGAAAGACTTCCTGAATAATCATCATGGCTATCTTCGTTGACGTGCAGGGGTTCAAGGCAGAGGATAACGTGTTCATTTTTAAGGAGTTAGCTGGGATACGCTTGATGAATCCATTCGAGCAGTTCAATTTATTGTTCGAACCGCCATTCCCTTACAGCTGCTTGCCTTATAACTATCGGAAAATGAATTCCTGGTGCACGCGAAACCATCATGGCATCGAATGGAGTGATGGAGATATCCCTTATAACGAACTGAAGGAGTGGTTCAATAATCTTTTGGAGAAAAATATAACAAAAATTTATGTGAAGGGTTACGAGAAGAAAATATGGATCGGAGAATTAACGAAAAGAGCGATCATTGATCTGGAGAATATGGACTGCCCACCATTATATCTGCTCCAAACGCTCCCATCCATTCCACATCAGGAGCAATATCATAATAATAACTGCACAAAAGCCTATAATTGTTCACTCGAAAATGTACAGCGATTTAGACTCTGGCTTAAAGAAAATAAGTTGTAATTCCATTAATAAAATAGTCAAGTTTTAATATTATATGAGTTTTATTGATTTAAAAAATTCTTACGATTCTAATGTTACATAGAGTTATGTCACCTTCCTCACCATATTACTTAGCGGTTGATATTCAATGATACGGTCATGCAATATCAAACAATATGCAGCTGTAGCATCAGGGAATGCTATATTTGAATTCCGAACGAATATCTACAGGTCCAGACTTTAAAAATTCATTCTGACTCGAGCAATCAATTACAATGAGAGGGGCTGTTTGTATGAATTTTGATCGTGATAATAATGGTTCAGGCTCTTTGCCGTAATAAGAGGTCTGAAAATTCACATACATATCATATAAGATTGCGAACTGATTTTGCCGTACTTCTACATTCAAGTAACCATATGGGTAACTATGAGAATTTAAGAACAATTTTCCATCTCGAATATTACAATGATCAAATTGACTCGCTTCCGAGAATGGCATATTCTTTCTCCCAGTTTGGAAGCCTATAATTACATAACGAGGTTTTTCTAGTTGTGTTGATGTCTTCACTGCCCTTACATGTTTAGTAGTATTTGGCAGGAGTGGATATTCATATAATTCCCATGTTCGAAAACTTATGGGAATAACAGGATCCTTGCTGATGAAGTTCAATTTTTTTAGCGCCTGCTGCTTGAACGTAAGGCACTAGCCACTCAATTTTGTTCACCGCAATATTGAATGCTTCAGCTTGCGCACCTTCAGCCGGTGCAGTTTGTACTATTGCATTCAAATTATTGCTTGAACGCACCAGAATAACTTCATGTTTTGCATTCGCAATGATATGATTGTAGTCTTCAGCGAAACCAAATCACATATTCAGCGGTATGGAAATGTCAAAATACCCATTCGCATCGATTATTACACTTTCATCATCTTTCAACCAACCAGCATTGTCCATTTGAGGAAGCTGATTGGAACTCTGCGATAGATAATTCTTCATCAAAGTGGTCAAGCCAACACCTTTAGAACGATCAATTTCAACGGCATTCAATTCATAGCGAATCTCTTCAAACAAATGACAGACACCACAACTAGTTAATCCTGTCTGAGTTACGTTGCCTCCAGCAGCAGCAGTGATTTTGCCGGAAATATGGAGGGAACTTTTACTCGGAAGGATGCATAAATCTTGATGTTGGACAGTGATGCGAATTTCATCCGAATTATTAAAAGTGTTGGATGCATAAGGTTGATGGGCATGTATTTCATAATGAGCTATGGAATTATCAAACATGATTGTATTATCTATTTTCAGAATATCCATCGCTATATGATGATAATTCCCGGCAGCAACAACAAAAACCGAGAAATTGACTCTTTATTTTATTTTTCGCTGAAGCTTCAATCCCAAAGTCTCGAGGAATTGTTGATTTTGTTTCGTTAATGCTTTCTTCTTCTTCACCGTTCAGAACTCCTTTCTCTGAATCACTGGAGATGTTATTCGATGATCTGCTGGATGATGACTGACCGCCGCCAAACATTTTAATCCCTTTTTATAACTCTTTCCAATTTTGGTGTTATAAATGACACCCATGATATAATGTATATTACAATTATTTAATGTGCAACCTAATGGTTATAGTTTCATCTCGAAAATTAACCAATTTACCCTCCTGATCTACTATCTTCAGCTCCAGGTGATCTATTGCTCTGACGGCAATAGGTAGGTAAATGACGCTTGAGGCCTTTTCAATGATCTTATATCTCCGTGGAACCGTAGGGAAGAACTCATGAATCGTGTGTAGCTTCCGCTTATTGATGTAAGAGTCTGTGGTTATATTACACTCAAGACGTAAAGAATTTAGCAACCCTTCACCCAAAGCAATCGCTTCCATAGTTTGGTTATGACGTTTATCTTCAGCCAGTTGTTGACGCGCGCTTTTTGCGTCATTAACAGCTTTCGCCATCCCTGCTGTACCGCCTGCGAGTGCTTCTGTAGCGTTTAAGCCTGCAAAGAGCGGTATGAGAAATGGTAGAACACCTCCCACTTTCTCAGACATAGGTATGATACGAGACAATTGGATTTTCTTTCTTCCCCCATGTATTTTGACTGCTGTACGAGTACCTTTCAATGCTGCCTTTATAGGATCATCCATTCCTAACTTCATTGATGCTTTCGCAGAATTAACAATTTTCCAAAAGCTGACTTTCGACTTTCGAGATTTTAATTTTCCTCCTCCTCCTCCTCCTCGAACACATCCCATTCCGAGCTTTCACTTAGGTTTCATAGCTGTTGCTACTCCTAGAGCTACCGTTCTCTCTCGTATTCCAGTGTCCCCAGCAATAACTCGCCGCCAAGCCTTTTGCTGCAGTGCTTTGTCAGTTGGAAAGAAGACAATCATGGTTTCATCGTCATTGATAAGGATGGAAACGTAAATGATGGTCGATATAGGAAAGGATTCGATCGCTTTATCACTATAAATAGCTCTAAACTGTCATCATAAGTGTATTCAGTTTCCAACCTCCAATCAGTCAGGATGAAGAATACAGATGTTTCTAAAGAATTGAGTATTCTAACCGATATTGCGAAGGTTAGCAATACTATCAGGAGAAAATGCAAAGCGATAAAATCGCAACGCTGTGCAATGGATGAGCAGATGAATGAAGCACTGAAGCCTGTGATAGCTCCTCTGAAGGAAATGGTTGAAACATCAACCCTACCAACCGCACCTCTATATGCTTCTTCACCACTTCAGCAACAACACCAACAACATACACTTGAAAACAAAGGGCGGTTCTTGGGAAGGTCTTCATCATCATCATGATCATCATCATCATCATCACGAACAGCCTCTTTCAATGATGCGGCTGATGGTGCTGAAGAGGATAGTATTATAGTATGCGATGATTCTAGCGATAATACTGCAAACAATAGCGATGAAACTTACGTTTCATCAAGATTGTCACTACCATATACAGAAGAAGAAAGTTATTCACCAAATGTATTAGCAAATGAGTACATAAAAAAATTTAATAATGTACCAACTTTAGAGAACCTAAATACGCAATATGGGATGCGTTTTGATGCTAGAGCGAACAGTCTGATGATTGGAAATATGAAGGTAGAATTTGGGGAGAAGATAATCAACATTAATGGACATCCTTTTCAACCAACAGAAGGGCTTTTGGAATTATCGTTCATGGAGGTTCCTAATAGAGAAGTCATTTCGGAAGCTGATTTCAATGATTATGCTCACATCCTAGAATGAATGCATATCGATTGGGCTATCAATCTAATGGGGGAATCAATGGAACTGGTTATCAGAAATACATGCGGATTATTAAAAAGTTGATTGATCATGAACCCATAACAAGGAGTGGTTTACCACACAAAATGCTGCTAACACCTGCTAAAATTAATTATGTAGATTGGGATGATCAAAATGAATTGGTTGACCGCCTACGTTTGCTTCTGGCTTCACAGCAGGCCGGGAATGGAAATCATAATAATGAAATCATATCAATCATTGAAGAAATGCGTGAAGCTGGCATAGTTTATTAGATCATGTAAAGACGCCCTCGAGCACAATCGCATTATGAGCGTTGATCTGTTTGAACGTCAATTGCCAAGTCATAATCAAAGAAGAGGGATCAATCGCGGTCTTCCCGAATTGGGATTCACATTGACTATTGATGGTCAATATGATATGAACTCGAAAAGATTATGTAATGTTGGGCATGCAGTAGCAGAAAATGATGTCATATCAAAGAAAATATATGATTCAGCAATGGAGGAGCTCCGACACCTTCTGAATGATAAGCTGCTAGCATTGAATGAAAAACTGAATAAACTATCTGACGCAATCGATTTTCTGTAATCTGCAGGTGATCGAATGAATGCGAATGACCAATCCCCTTAGTACTATATAATCACCCCTCTAAAGAATATTATTCATATTAAGCGATAATGCAAGGAGAGAAAGTTCAACCGGTTGGAGAGCTGCATTGACCCGCAAGACGAAATTATGCACGTCGGAAGGTTCACGTTCGCAGCATTGATGAAACATGGCAAGCTGATCTTGTGGATATGAAGGCTTACGCCAGCAGTAACCGCAATCATCAATATATTTTAACGATTATACATATATTTTCAAAATGTGCATGGGCTCTACCAGTTAAGACAAAAAATGCTTTGGATGTTACTAAAGCCATGAATAGTGTTTTAACGCTAGGACGCATACCGAAAAAACTGCAAGCTGACCATGGTAAGGAATGTTATAATCAACATTTCAAGAAACTTATGCAACAGAATGATATCCACCTGTATTCTACGCTCTGTAATTTGAAAGCATCTATATGTGAGTGGTTCAATCGAACGCTCAAAGAAAAAATGTGGAAGCAGTTCTCATTACAAGGCTCGCATAAGTGGTTGCAAGTGCTAAAAAAGGTGGTTTCATCATACCATAATACAAAATATAAAACGATAAAGATGGAACCTTCTAATATTTCTAAAGCTATTGGACATGAAATCCTTCTAAAGTCTTTCAGAGATTTTAAAAGCTATAATGGGCCAGAGAAATTCACCTTCACGATCGAGTACGGATTAGCAACCGTAAACATTTTTTCGATAAAGGTTATACTCCAAACTGGACAACTGAAGTATTCACCATTAGACGTGTGTTTCTCTGTGTAGTGGCAGACATTTCATAACCTCATGGAAGAGTATCGGTGGTGTTAGGGAGAAGTATTCTTTTATCATGGCAGCAATTTAGGGCTATCTTAGTTTGTTGAATAGAATGTTTTTTACTGCGAATCAAATACTGACGTCGACTCAAACTTTGATACTTGAACAAGCAATTCTTGTAATCATCAATGGTGATCGCATTCAGTGCGGATTTCTTGATGCCTTTTACTTTTTTTTTGATCAGCATGATCATCAAAGATTTTGAAACTATACAATTTCGCTCTTAAACCGACAAATGCCTCCATAATTCGACCATTACACTCATCTTTCATCAGATCCAATACCTTTTTATTTAGCAATTAAATTCCATAAACATTGTTCGGTGAATAATCTGATGGATCGAACTTTGCACTATCTCACCGGATATAATCATGAAAATTCGGACCCGCAAATTCATATATTAAACTGTCTGTATCAGTATATAATAATTTTGCTCTACTTTCAAAAGTTTTCAGTACGTATTTATAATGAAAATCATAAATGAATGTTTTTGATAGCTCAAGAATTGAGAATCCTGCATAGATGGGTTTATTGAAATATATTTTAATTTATCTCAATTCAATGATTACCATACCATCATGGAATATAAGACGGCTATGAAAATTAGGTTTTGCTATTAAAGCCATCGCATTATATCGACCAGCCCATTTGGTGACTAATTTCACATTTTTTCGTTTGCGAACATTCTCCATTGTTTTCCCTAAGACAGCATTGTTCATTAATTTGTACAAATTCTTCTGGAAGTCTCTTCCGTCGTAACGCTTGTGAGACACGCGCACATGCGTCGGCAACCGACGCTGACGGCATCTTGCGGATTCGGTTGGCGTCGCTACATGTGCGCGTGCCAATTGGGAACCGATTTCTCCTAGAAAAATAGGTTTATGGACTAAAACGGAAACACGTTGGTGAGAAGCGAACAAAAACCTCCATCATAGAAAAATTTTAACTAAACTCATCATCATCACCTCAAACCTAAACCGAATAAAATCAAAGTGATTTTAATAAACTCACAATCAACAAAACTAGTGCACTAGTGGTGAAAAACTCACGGCAAGGCGACCGTAACCTCTCACTATCAACACAAACCCAACCGGCACAAAATCCCACGATTTTTGTGTCTCCACATGGCCCAGAAGCCACTATTCCCAGGACGCAATTTTCTCAATTGCACCTGATAACGTTAACCAATAAAATAAGTGTTCAGTTTTTAAGTAGATTAAAGCCCGGAAGCGAGAACTTTAATTTCCTTTGGGTGTGTGCATGTGTGTGGGAGAAAGACATCAATCGCAGTCGGATAATCGGATTGTAATTGACAATAAATTCGGTTTTTTATGCCGAAAGGCTTTTTCCCAAAATATCAGTCTCATCATTCATTCTTACTCTAATTCATGACAAATCTCATACCACCAAGGGTATGGAAGTATTAGACAACTTTTCAAAGTCATTGGTAGCACACTTCCGTAACTCCGTATTCAAATCAATATAAGGTTTCAACCAAGGTTGTAGCTCAACTTTCAAAGTTCTATGGATTTTCTTCAGCCTCATACCTAGGTTTAAATATTGCTGCAAGTTACGATAATGAACTATATACTTTTCCTTCGGAAGTAAAGTAGTCATTAATTTTGGATGATTGCTGCCGGATGGTAAATAATGTTCAGGGTACAGTAGGAGATCCTTATGTAGATGATGGAGCTCCTTTGGATATTCTAAATCAACTTCGAAGATATATCCAATCTTAGAATCTGCAGGTATGGTATGTATGTCCATAATTTCATGAGTCCATTCGAATGCTGCATAGGGTAAAGGCATGCTCATTGCAGTACCATACAACTTATTCACATCAAAATACATGAAATATGTTTCCTCCTTGTTTGGATCAAATTGAGAACCCATATATCGATTATTTGCTGTTGCATAGCGATTCGAGCACTGCGCAACTCCTCCCCGAATACCCCTCTCAATCAAAAAGATCATTTCAAGATCAATTAGGAGTTCTAGCTCAATTTTGGGGTATTTGAGCATGGCGTCGAAAGCAAGACCTGGAGCGGTAACATAATGCAGTGGATCTAAGTTATATACCATCGAGCAGGTGTTCCAAAAATTCTGAAACACATCAGCTAGCAGTAAAACATCGGTTTGAAGATGAAGATCTGAATATTCTCCTAAGGTTTGAAGATTGAAAGTCCGCCAAACATTTTCTCCATGCTTGTAATCGTCATCCGAAACTCCTTGATCATTCAATTGAGAGTAAAACTTGTCTTTTTTGGGCAACTGATCTTCATCCAGTTTCATCCAATTATTGATGTACTCATATGGAAAAACTCCTTTACGTATCATTAGTCTGAATTTTACTTCATTAAGCTTGCAAATTTTTTTTGTTATTTGTTTCTTATCATCACTCAAATATGATGATAATTTGTCTAGACTGCTAGCCATAAATCTGAATGAGTCAATGAATCTTAATTTTATATTGATCCCATCAAAATTCTTTGGTGAAAGAAATATAACGCTCCTTATTAATTGGCAAGAGACTTATTGAACCCTCGAAAAGTGTTGCTAATTTCTCAATGATAAAATGAGCATCATAACCCGATAAGTTATGAAAAACAACCGGTATAATATGAGCAGCGCCTCGACATTTGCCTGTAAAATGACTATGATCCCGATGTTTAATATCGACTGCATTGAACGGTTTCTCGCAAACGTGGCAGTTTTTGGCTGATGTGAAGTCAAGTATTTGTGCGAGGGTGAGAGGTTCCATTGGAACAATATCATTAATGCGTTGCTCCACCATTTGAGCTAAATCTTTTGTGATGTCCAGATTATTTTCAATAATTCAATTAAAAAATAAATAAATTAAATATCAAATATAAGAGCCGAGCCAATGAAAAACCGCCACGGAAGTTGAGAAACTCACAATTTACCGCCAATGACCTCAGGGGGATGTGCAATGCTGCATTCCACAGAGGCCATTGCAACCAAAATTTAGCAACTCACAATTTTTCCTAGCAAGTAAAGCCAGGTTAATAAACTCAAAATCAAAGAGGTGGCAATCACACCACCTCTCCCACTCCAATGAATTTCCCAATCCTCGTAAAAATAAATAGAGGAGCCTCCCGAAAAACACCAGTCTGAAAAAGCC
>NW_011887951.1:18040-23132 GCF_000806365.1 Fopius arisanus
ACAACTAAGTGAAAGACAGGTATTTCACCTAAGTATCTGTGATAGTGTACTGATTGTCATCTGGCAGAGAAACGTGGTGAAATCACCCTAAGAATTCACATTTTAAGAAATAAGAACCGATCGCAGTGAGTAACCACCAAATTGTAAAATCCCCAATAGAGCCATCAAAGATTGCAAGGGGTTCCTTAAAATTCTAATTACTTTCACCAATTAATGTAAATCGATTTAAGCGCTCCAATAAAACGCAAGGTTGTACGATTCAAAATCTTCTATTTTTTCATTTATTCATTCAACCTGTTTATTCAAAAATTCATTAACGGTAAGAACAAAAGAAAATCCAGCGTCGTCCAAAATTATTAATCAACAAATTCCAGGTTACGATCAAAAGTCAATGTCCTTCGACGCGAAAATTCTCCGGACATAACAGCTAGAATTTTATGGCGCAGTCGGTAGGACGAGCTTTAACCTCCTTGTTCTTACCTCACTAGTGAATTTAATTGAAAATTGAAATTTCACTTCACTCGGACAGCTATTAAATTATTTTTGACAGATAATTCCATTATTCAAATCGTTTCGATTTCAATTCGAAGATATTAAAAATTGGAAAAATTTATTATTCACTTTAACCTACGATCTTTCTCCCCATTTTCAGTTATTAAAAAATTAATAAAAATGGCAGATAGATCCTTTATTACCATTGACTATTCGGGAGACGCGGTGACCACCATCCCTATCAGGGGTGCTGCACCCTCAGATAAGCATGAGGATTATATTAAGGCTCGTGACATTGCAAATAGTATTCCTCTGTTTTCTGGTACTTCTGATCATGCATTAATCGATGAATTCGAGTACGCAATCAGAGCCAATAAAGGATCTATACCCACCGCAGATGGGAAGAAAGAACAATATATCCACCAAATATTAAAAAGAGTTTTACCCCCTGCTAAGAACCTCTTAGCCAACACCCACATTTATTCGGTAGATCACATTCTACAATTATTAATTGAAAGGTATAGGGGTCAATACAACTTTACGTATTACGCTCAAAAAGTTCGCGGCCTATTAAAATTTCAAAATGAAACCTTGCAAGATTTCTTGGATTGCTTGGCAGCACTGGTTCAATATGGTCTCAGAGCTATCGAAGGATGTGAAGCCACTGATAAGGCAGCCCTCGAGAAAATACTGCACGAAGATGCCCTCACAAGATTCAAGGAATATAGTCCTCAGAGCATTAAAGATGGCATCAAACACCACAAGGTTACCAGGGTATTCGATGTCCGAACCAAACTGGGCGCGGAGGAATTTAGGCCAACATTATCCATACCCGCGTACGAGATTCCTAATAATCGACAGTACAACTTCACTTCCCAGTATCCTTCCATTCAGGGATACACTCAAGCGCCTGGACAAGCATCAGCCACACCAGCTTATCTGCCTCCTCAGCCACAACAACGAGAGCCGGTAACGAACCACACTATCACCAAGGGCCAACCCAATCTCATGCCCACATGCTCACACCAACTCCGTCAAACAGTTTCGGCCACTCACTACACCCCAACGCAAGACCCCAACGCACTCTGGACCCTCTGGTCGACGAGTTAATGAATGGATACTATCCTCCAGCCCGGATCGCGTCAAGGAATACATCACCACGGGGCTATCCATGACCTACAGTGAACCCACCAGGACCTCCAGTGCATAACTCGATGAGGAACCTTCAGCAAGGGATCATGATAGGATATACGTATCCAGAAGACACTTCGCAATGGGGAGACATTCCTGAGACCAGTGATGACCTCCCTCACCCAGACCTTTACTATCCTGAAGCAAACCGCGAAGAATTTCAACAACCTAATCGCCACCTGGTCGAACCTCTCGCTAGAACTCTGATGGCAAAACCACGGAAAACTCAAGAGGTACCGAAGCAGGAATTCGTCCAGAAAGAGCACTTCGACAACCTGAGAGGAGACTTCGATAACTTGAGTTCCCTCGTCAAGGAATTATTGACTCATGTCAAAACCGGGGGCTCTCAAGGAACGACGCCTCGCAGAGACCGCTCCAGAGATCGAAGCAGAAATTTTGCACCTGAGGGAGCCCCCACGGGCTTAGCCAGGGAGAGATCACCTATGACAAATCCGCCCGTGTCAGCCCAGAACTTAAACGGGATCCTGGCTCGCCAGCAGAGTGCACTGAGCAGCCAGACGAACCCGTCGCTACATGCGATGTCCAGCACTCACCTCCGTCAGTAGAAGAATATAGGGTGGCTGCTTGTGAACCCGGCGACGGACCAATAATTGCTTTACATGGACGTTATCTGAAACCGGAAAAAATTACGGCACTCATCGATACAGGGGCTTCGGTTAATCTGATATCTCTCCAATCACTGCATCCGGACACCATGATTGACACCACGATTTCATCCTCCCAGAATTAAATTCCTTCTCGGGGTAACCGAAAATACTCTACCCACCTGCGGACTGATTTATCTGCATATGCTCGGAACAGAAGTCCCATTCCACATAGTAGATGGGGAATTACCCGTAGATGGAAGCGGTATCCTAGGTCAAGAATTCCTCATAACTGAGAAAGTCGACATCCGATATACACAGCGGAACATCACCACCATTAAGGGACCCTGTAAGCCCATCCCGTGGTACGAATATCATAGGCCTAATGACTTCACTTTCATACCACCAAGGACAAGAATGGTCATCGAAATTCCAATCGACAACCCTGAGGTAGGAGTAGGCTATCTGCCCCAGGTGAACACACCAGACGGAGTATTCTTGAGAGAAGCAGTAGTCCAAGTGGAAGACAACGCAGCCACAGCCATGGTCATCAACACTACAAAGGAACCGCTCCAACTACACCTAGCAACACAACAGCTTGAACCGTTCGACGAATGCATAATATCACCGTTGGAGGATCCACCGCCAGACGAACCCTGCATAGCCTCCTGCAACCTAAGTCTACTCCTCGACGAGGAACAACAGCTAGCCGACATAGTTGCGGAAATTTTGAAAGCTTTGCCTGAACAGGATCTCAAAACATTCGAACGAAGGCAAGTCATCCAACTAATAGAGCGATTCCCAGATGTGTTCCATCTGCCAGGAGATGATCTGGGTCACGCCAGGGATTTTACATGTAAAACCCGAACCACGGACGAGGTCCCCATCTTCAGACGGCAGTACAAATATCCTCAGCAACACCGAGAGGAAATCAATAAACAAATTAAGTCAATGAAGGAACAAGATATCATCAAGGACTCGGAATCGCCCTATAACGCACCATTGTGGATCGTCCCCAAGAAATGCGATTCCCAAGGAAGAAAACGTTGGAGGCTCGTAATAGACTTTAGAGCACTCAACCAAAAAACCATCGGAGATTCTTACTCTCTGCCTCACATTACTACGATCTTGTCACAGTTGGGTAGAGCAAGATACTTCAGCGTATTCGATCTCGCCAGTGGATTCCACCAAATCAAGATGGACGAGAGAGACGGGGAAAAAACCACCTTTACTGGCCCGGAAGGCCACTATGAATACACCAGAATGCCTTTTGGTCTGAAGAACTCTCCCCCTATTTTCCAACGAATGATGAACCAAGTGCTCACAGGGTTAAAGGGCACTGAATTATATGTCTACCTGGATGATATAGTCATCTACTCAAAGACTCAAGAAGACCATGTCAACCGGCTCAACAACTTCTTCAGTCGCCTCAGACAGAGTGGACTCTCCCTTCAACCGGACAAGTGCAGTTTCTTCAGAAGGGAAGTTGCTTATCTGGGCCACGTCATCGATAAGGAAGGCATTCACCCAGATCCGAAGAAAGTCAAGGCCTTGAGGGAAATGCCGGCACCAACAAACCAACATGGGGTTCAGAGATTCTTAGGCTTCAGTAATTATTACCGAAGATTTGTAAAAGACTATGCAGAAAAATCCAAAAGCCTCACGAACCTATTGAGGAAAGACACGAAATTCAAGTGGGACGAAGAACACGAGAAAGCTTTCGAGGCCCTGAAGAAAGCAATTACAGAAGACTCCCTGCTATTTCACCCTGATATGAGCGAACCGTTCATCGTCAACTTTTCTGCAACTTCCAAAGGAATTGGAGCAATTTTAAGCCAGAAGGACGAGGAAAGAGACGAACATCCGATCCTATATGCTTCCAGAACCCTTAGAGATGCAGAAACCAGGAACACCGGCAGAGATCGATTGCCTAGCAGTTGTGTATGCCTTAAATTACTTCAGGCCATACATTTATGGAGTACCATTCACGGTAGTAACAAATAGCTCCTCGCTAAATTGGCTGATGGATTCAAGCAACCCCACTACCCGTCAGGTAAATTGGAAGACGTTCTTGAACGACTTCTGCTTTGAGGTGGAGATAAGGAAACAAAAGGGCGCTCAGCTGACGGAAGCATTCGCAGGAAACCCTCTGGAAAGCCAGACCTCTGAACCAGTACTTCTCACACCGTGTCTACCAATTAGCTCCAAAATTACTACCAATCCATGCCCAAACCGTCAAGAACAGTCACTAACCCAAACCTCAGGGTCAGGATCAACAGTGAACCGGACGTTAACAATACCAGGGGCTCTATTGCTGACAGAATTAGACTTCGAAGGGCTACCCAAACGTCTGACACGAGTGCAAAACCAATCAGCTATCGAGATAAAAAGGAATACCGTCGCAGTACCAACCGTAATCTAACCGGTTCAACAGGACAGCTACCCACGGAGGAGATCACACCAACACCCACAACGATTCTTCAACCAATCGTCGAAACTCTGGAAGAACTGACTCCAACTCCAACAACCGGAGCCCGACGTCAGGCGACTCCAGGGACTTCTCAAGGGACCCAGACAATCACAGCTTCACTGCCTCAAGCCATCATTGAGGTACCCGAAGCGACCATCTCTAACGACGACGTATTGGAACCAGCAACCACTCCTCGAGAATCAGATTCTACCACGCTAGAGAAAGCAGAACTGGAAGTGTCTCTAGAAGGAGATTTAATTGAAGAATTAGAAGACGATGTGTTCACTCCAGAACAGACCCCATCGGCCAATCAACAAATGATCTTGGAAGCTGA